>NW_016157434.1:224868-277803 GCF_001687245.7 Rhagoletis zephyria
AAAAAAAAAGTATTCCGACGAACTGATAACCTCCTCCTTTTTTGGAAGTCGGTTAAAAATTGTTATTTCGAAAGACAGGAAAGAGCTTTCAGCATACTTGCCAGAATAGGCAATTGTCCTATGCAAGACTTTTGTCTTTCCAAAAGACTGTGGTGAGTTGTAAGACAGTTGCCAGGATTGCCCTGTGAGGCTACACAGAAGCTTGTCTAAAAGTTTTTGAAAACCATAACTACCGAGAGCTTGAGAATCGTTCACATAACAAGGTTACCTATGATTTCGNGAATCTACCGAGAGCTTGAGAATCGTTCACATAACAAGGTTACCTATGATTTCGNATTTCGAAAGACAGGAAAGAGCTTTCAGCATACTTGCCAGAATAGGCAATTGTCCTATGCAAGACTTTTGTCTTTCCAAAAGACTGTGGTGAGTTGTAAGACAGTTGCCAGGATTGCCCTGTGAGGCTACACAGAAGCTTGTCTAAAAGTTTTTGAAAACCATAACTACCGAGAGCTTGAGAATCGTTCACATAACATGGTTACCTATGATTTCGGGAAAATCAAGGCCTAAAAAACTGGTATCGAAACTCTAGTCAAATTTGCGGTAACTTAAGAGCTATCCAGCGATTTTGATATGGACGTTTTCGCTCCATTTAAAATCATGTAAAATATTTATGTCCTAAAAACGAAATTTTGCTAGGGATTCATATAGTTATCATATGTATATTTAGATTAATTCTTTGGAAAACCGGGTTCCTAGACTTCGATTAACAAAGACCGAAAATGGTTCTCTTTTGAGGCAGCCACCTTAACACTGTAACCTATGACATGTGAAAACTATTTCCCTTCAAATAATTGAGTTCATGCACGTAAAAAAAAAAAAATATAAAAAGGTTTTAATGGGTAAAAGTCAAACTCACCGCTGAAAAGAGTTTTTCAAAAATTACTGATATAAATTAATAACTTTATGAAATTGCATACGCACGCACATACATACATACATACATATGAACCGTACTTACACAGATTGTTTCTGTAGATACACATATCGTCGATGTTTTTGCAAAACCGCCTATCTTCCGGCACTAAAATTTTACAGGAGAGCGAACAAACGGTTTATTCTTTGAAGGCATTGCCTTGATAGGCGGTACTTTCTCTAGCTATTATTTTACAAATCTGTTGTTTTAATATCGATTATACGATTTTTATGCATAAATCTCGAGGCCTGGAGTTCATAAATCTCGAGGCCAAATCTCATTTTGAACACAATGGCGATTTAGGCGGTTTTGCAAAAACATCGACGATATGTATGTACATATTTATGTACATAAAATAAAAGCCAAGCAATTTCTGTAACTTAAACATCGCTCAAAGTGCGCTTACATGGTAATCATCATTTATGTTGGAATTGTTGTCACAGCGACAATGACGTCAACATATAATTGAGAATGAATTGATATTGTTGTAGAAGAAAAGTCAGTGACTTGAACAGATGGGGTCATTGCAATTGCCTCGCTTGAAGGATATACATATGGTACACCCCGCGACAAAAGATAGCACATCCATATTTTTACCAGTTTTCACTACTTTTCCTTTGCCTTTTTTAAGGTTAATTATTTTTATATAAAAGTATACATAGCTCTTTATCTAGCAAATACCGTATAAATCTAAATTTCAGACTTTGCACGAAAATTATAAAAGCATTGTAATTTTAATTTTTAGAATAACTTTTGGTATGCAGTTTTATAGCTCATTAAATTCTAGCATAATAATAAGTGCAAGTTTGAAGCGTTAATTTTTGAGAATTTTAGATTTATATGGTATTTGTTAGATAAAAGCTATACTTTTTTAAAAAATAATGAACTTCAAAAAATTTAAATAAAAGTAGTCAAAACTGGTAGAAATATTAATGTGCTATTTTTTGTCGCAGGGTGTATGTATGTATGTATGAGAAAAATATATATTTCTTAGCTTGTTTATATTATTTATGGAAGTTGTTTTACTGTTTATTTCGCACTTTATATAATATGTCAGAGATCGTTGTCGATTCAACCGCAAATCTGTAAAACGTACTTTTTGGACTGTAGGTATGACCTAATCTGTCCCTTGTGGCGTTTTAGTTATGACCAGGGAACGGATTTTATGGAAATTGCTTTTTCTACATTTAAAAAAGTGATTATAGCATTTACAATTTTTTTTTTAAGATTAAAAAATATACACATGCCCATGCGGCTTATAGAAGCACAGGGACCTCTTGCCAAATTGGTGTTGGAAAAATTCAAAGCCGTTTTCTCAGCTCACGTAGGCTTGGAGATAATAAGGGGTGTGGATAAAATTGTAAAGGGCGAGGAAAACGCCCTTATTCCTGATAATATGAACATTTCAAACGTTCCATATTTAAATTGGGCTCCACTTGTATCAACTTACGTCGAGCGCACATTTAGTACATTCAAGGCTTTTCTTCGCGAAAATCGAATGAAAATGCTGCCAGAAAACTTCAAAATGCATCTTGTGGTTCAATGTTACTACAACTATACAGATTAAAGTTTTATGAGTTAGAAACTCGAAACGATAAAATAGTCAAAGATTCAAAGTACAAATTTTTCATATAATGAAACTAGTTCATAGTTTTTCTCTTTTTACTTGTAATATAAGCATTTCTAAAATAAATATATTTTTTGATTGTTCTTCGTATTTTCTGTCTTTTTTAGTGCCTTATTTTGCTTTATTTATTAGTTTTTATTCTTTTATAAAGAAAAATATACTTACATAAATAAGCCGTTTATGTTGAAAGTGGCATAAGTCACTTCGTGCCTCTTGTGCTTAAATGGCCGGCTACGTGTATCCGAATGCATCTTTACATCGCACTACTGTCATAAACCAACTACAAAACCTTTTACCTTTGGTTGATAAAGTTGAACGAATAACCGATTCATTCAGATACTACCAGTAGCCGGCCATGGTGGTGTGAAGTGGCTTATGCCACTGTCAAAATAAGCGGCTCATATATACATATATATATAGATTATTTAATTTAAATGCTAAAAGCATAACGCTAAGACTACCGCGTTAGCAGATCATTCAGTTAACCTTTCGAAATACAGTAAAGAGCATTCAAGATAGTTGCCAGAATTGGCAGATGTCTTACGAAATACAGGAGATAACGGAGACACTCAAAGAAGCTCGATGTTTGGGAGCCATATAAATTAACGCAAGTAAATCGGACTAAACCGCTGCTGAAACGCAACGAAATCGGACCATTTCTCAAGGGAATCCTGACGGACGATCATGGTCAAACACCGATGACACTCCACCAACGACTTCAAATCCTGCATTAACGGCATACGACGTTATGTTGAGTTTTTGATGGTGGTATTGGAAAGGAATTGTCCATTATGAACTACTACGATCGTTTGAACGAAAAACATCTTAAAAGATCGACCAGAATCACACACAAATTTTAATGACTTTGAAAAAATTTTCGGAACTTGGTTGAGAAATTTTAATGCATCCACTGTATAGCAGCCCAGACCTTGCACCGTCTGACTTACATATAATGGTTTCGGTCTTGGCAAAACGCCGCTGAAAATCACTTAGGAAAATTTTTCGCCGATAAATCGCAGAAGTTCTACACCGATAGAATTATGAGTTGAAGTCTTGTGGATTGCTCTTGGGAAGATGGTCCTTGTGTCAATTCAGTGAACGCTGAATGAAAACCAGGACATGTGCTAAGGCGAGGTCGTTCTGGCCGAGGGTGGCTCGCGAAGCAGGATCTTTCGATTCCTAACTTCGATAACCTAACCTTTCATATGACCCAATATAAGCTGTTGATCGTTTTTCGCTCTGCAACACCGCGTGTATTAAAAAAAAAAAAAGACTATCGGCATGACCTTGTTGGCGGACCAATCCACCTTGGAGAGCTTTGGTGCGCCGCCCACTCTTTGCCTGTTCTTTGCCCTCTGGGGTATTTGGATGGATCCATGCTTCGTCTACAGTTACGAAATGGCGCGGCGTAAACAGTCAACCGGATAAAAATTGAAATCGCCAATTAATTCTCTGAAATGTTTACGCGGTTTCGCTTTTCTTCTTAGTGATTGATGCTGTATAACCGCCTAATAATTTTTTGCCGAGCTCAGCAAATCACGCCAGTCGTTTTTCTTCTGTGCCAACTGAAGCTATTTGGAAATTCCATGTGACATAAATCAAGAAAAAAAAATAAATAAAAATGGTGTGATCGATTTATTTTAAAACTATTTGGCCTTATGTTAGTAATAATATTTATTATAACTAAACTTCCGAAAATGGGAGTAATCGGTTTATTTTAACACGTATCTGCCATGCAAACTTAACCCCTAAAACACCTTAAAAATAACATAAATGCCATTTTTACTATATAAGGTTACGTTAAAAGTCGCCAAACAAGCGCAACATTTTTCTTTTTTTCAGAAATCGATAGAAAATATTCCGGTCTCTCATTTTTACCTTCCTTTTATTAGCTCGATTTCTATTCTCAAGTTAAGTACCTGATGACAGTACGAATGGCAATTATAATAGCGAGGTTTTAGTTTTTTAAACTACAATTTTATTTATAGCTAGAAGATGAAGGAAGACCGAAGGAACAAAGTTTTTGTCCATAAAAATTGTCAAAGTTAGCATTTGTAAAGTGTAATTTTTGTCAGCTTATTATTATTATCATATTTGGACGATTACCCCGTTTTTCTCTCTATTTTGTCTAAAAGGTGCTATATTTTCATATGAACCTACAACAAAGATAATAAAAACAAAAGTGATAACAAAAAGACATTGCTTAAATGTCAACCAGTTTTAGTTGAGTAAAATTCTGCTGACTGTTGTTGCTTTTTGGGTAAGAATAGCTGAAATTTGACAATAGCCCGCTAAAAGCAAAAACAAAATACAAGTAATTGTTGTATTTGTTGAATCGATACCACCTTATACATATGTATTCGCCTTGATACTGCCAATTTCTTACTAAATTATAATGAATTTTCCTTGGGCAAATATCATTTTGTTAGGCTAAACCATTCAAAGATAAAAAAATTGAATACGCAAAAAATTTTATTTTTCCGCCGAAGGGTACTTCGTGCAGCTTTCCTCCGCGTTAAGTCCATTCAGAGCTGGAGCATTTCCGTCCATTCGTACGACATTACCAAGCCGGCGGCGTAACAGCAGTATTTAGTAGATAGATATATCGTTGAAAAGCACAGCTTATCGTTCCATCGTCTGCGTTCGCCATATATGAACATTCGACTTCAATTATGCTGGTACGAGCACAATGAAATTCGTTAAACCACTATCTAACTATTGAGTAGAGTCCCTAAAGTATTTAACAAGCCTTTGCTTGATTTCGGTGATGGTTTTTTACGTAGAAAATAATGCTTGACGAGCACACGAAATTCACTTTTTTTCATTTTGTCAAAATTTACAAGACAAACTAATTGGCTTAGCTTTCATAGTGATCTATGATCCGATATTAGCAGATGTTAGTTGGCCGGAGCAGGGTTGCATTTCAATTTAACATGCGGAAAATTCAAAAGCTCACTGTCTTATCTCACGGCCCTCGTAAAGTCAAACAAAAGTGGTAAAATGTAAAGTACAAGCCAATAAACCACGCATCAGAAGGAGATTTAAAGCCTTTACAAATTAAATTAAGTCTGGTGGCTGATATGTAAATACATATGTATATTAAACCGCAAAAGATGATCTGACGCACTCATTAACATATTTAACACACAAATGAATGCGGCGACAAAGTTGTCTAGTGATTTTCCTTTGTTTTAGCCTCGACTTCTTTTTACTAACTAATTTATTTAACTCTGTTTATAAATATCTGCCGGCTAAAAGCGTCTACAAACTTTTCGATTGATTCTATGTTGCCGTCATCTCAACGCTATCACAAAATAGAATTTCGCACATACTATACATACATAACTATGGACTTTTGACGAAACAACGTCCGTGATTTCTTTCAGCTGGAATCATATATTTAATAAGTAGTTCTATGTCTATTGGCAGTAACCTATCTGCGCAATATGTTTGGATTCAGCAATCAAAGGGAGATAGTTTTGAGCCAAATGTACGTTTTGGGCATGCGCAGGTTTTCTATGTATTATTATCTGTGAATATACCCTGCAGCAATTCAGAATCACCCTAGGTTAGCCCTCAGATAGTCCCTATTGTTACCAGCACTAGTCCCTCATAATTCCCCTGCCAATGGTTTCAACTGCCATTTTTAGCATTGGCGTGTCATTGCAAAAGGACCGGTCCAATCAACACTGACCGTAAGATAGTCCTCGACTAGTCCAATTTTGGAGATTTTTTTCGTTGTAGTAAGATTGCGTTCTGCACTTCGCAGATGTATTTTCATAATTCGGAAACACAAAAAAAAAAATTTTATCATTTTATAACTATGTTGCTTTTGACGGCATTTGAACCCGGACCCTCCTGCGCAAGCATCTCTGCGCACTGAGCTACAGCCACGCATGTAAATGTGTGTTCAAATGTGCGCTTTGCATCAAGGCCAGACCAAGCGATTGGGACATTTACAGGGTGGGGTTCTTTACATTTTTTTTATTGAATTGCAAGACAACACCACCCTGTCACTGCCAAACTGTACTTTTCGTCTATGTCTAGGCCGTTTTCTTGGGGACTGGTCGAAGGCTGACATTTTCGATGCAAGCAAATGCCCAATTCTGACTAGTCAAATTTTAATCAGTGAAGTACTAGTCCTTTACGGAAAATTGGCCGCCTTATTGCTGTATGTATCGCATTGATATTTTACGTTACACAAATATATGGAATTATATCAAAGTAAAAGAAATTGGGATTATAATAAATATTTATTATTAACAATAATACACATTTTTTCATTATTTTTAAGATTCAGGGATTTTAAATTTTGCTCCGACAACGTAAACTCGTCGTAGAGTATCTGTACGAATCTTCATTACGAGCGGATTCAATGAAGTCTCTGTACGAATTTCGAATTTACATTCGTAGCTATTCGGATTCTGTGACAGCACTTTCGTAGATTTCACGAAAATCGAAGCTACAAAGGATTCTGTGATAACCCTGATTAGCTGTCTGCAGGAGCTGACAATATTTCCACAGAGACCTTTAAGAGGCGCATAATTCGTTGTTTTAAAGAGTTTTGCACGATTTATGTGTTAATTAATATCTCCATGAAAGGCGATAAGTCATGATTTCTTGTTGGGGCGTCATGGTTGCATTGAATATTTCTGAGAAAATAATGGCACGTATATGTATAAAGGTTCGCCGGCCCTGGTCTAAATATTACATACTTCAATGAAAGTCATATACATTTTGTATACTTTTTGAATTATGACATTCTTCCAGCTAAAGTGCGATACGCATCTCAACAAGAAGCAGTAATATAAAACAATAAGACAATACAATATTAGTCACTAAGGTGTTGACATATTGCACAATTTAAACTGGTTTATCTGTGGTAAAAAAAAACCCCAATTAGGAAAACAGTAAATATTCTGTTTACGCAAATTACATTGGGTAGACAAGTAGAAGAGCATACTCCATCAATCAATTTCAACCTGTGAGTACTGGTTCCCACATTTCAGATGTGGTGATTTTGAAACAACCGCCAAGGACTGTGAATGAAGTCCGTGAACCTTTGTAGAGCCGTATCGAAGGCAATTTCGGACGAAGAACTGTGCAAAACCCAGTAAAAAATTTAGAGTGACAGCGTGTCACTGTTTCGCAAATGCTCCTTCAGCGGTACAAAGCAAAGTAATTATTGCATTGTATTGTCAGCGGCGATGAAAAATGGATTCATTACGATCCAATCCAAATCGCTAGCAAGGTTTATGTAAAGCACGGCAATAAGATAATGCTCTGCATTTGGTGGGACCAGAAGCAAATCCTCTAGCATGAGCTTTTAAAAATGGTCAGATGATCGACTGGGCTCTCCAGACCAGTGTTGCCATTTTGGTGCTTATATATATATTTTTTTTCAATAAATCCGGGGGATTTTGCATGTTTTTTTTTTGAAGAACACTATTTTTGACTACTTTAGCTTTCAAAACCAATTGGTTTCATAATCAATATGTTGCTTCTACCGAAAGCGCTACGATTAATTCGCATGGAGTGTTCAAAAAGCACATTGTGTCGCAGTACGCTTCACTTCAGTTGAAGGTATAAGTTTTATTGGCGCAGCATCCATGCCTTGCCATAAAAGTGGGAAAAAATAATAGCTAATGATGAACAATACTGCCAATAAAATAATTTGTACCAATTTTGTACAATGAAATTGCAAAATCAAGAAAAAAATTCTCTAAAACTTACTTTTACATATTCATTTTCTTCTTAGAAAACAAGCCGTTTTAATTGTTAACGTCATCATAACGCATATATCAGCGAAATTAGGAGTATTTCTGTAAGTATGTTCACGTATTTAATTGAGACCATGTTGAAGATAGTGTTAACAATCGATAAAAGATACACATTCAACTATAGATACCTACTTAGTAAGCAATTTATTTAACTTTTTTTACATACCTTTGCATTTTTATTATCTAAATAATTATAATTCAGCCGGTAATTAAGTAATGCGGAATTCAATCTCATAACAATAAAAATCCCCGACGATTCAGCAACTATGTCGACTTTCGAGTTGCTCTTTTACGCTCTTAAGCGCTTCAAATGAAAACAAAAATTCTATCAGCAGTGTTGCCGCTTTTGTCCTAAGGTAAGAAAATAGCCGAATGCTTTTGGAGAATGTTAAAGTTAAGCGACAAAGATATGAAATTCGAAATTTGCTATAAAAAGAACGAATGTAAATGATAAGCTAAATTTGAATAATTTTTAGGTACCGAAGGAAAAACTAAGTTTTCTGAAAATAGGTTGAATCTATGCCTGGGTCGAATTCATAACGTTGGAGAATTTCAGTTGGAAAGTTTTTTGTAAAAAATTTTAGTAAATTTACAATCTTAGCTAATTTGCCGATTAATATAATTGATAGTCGACGACAGTAAAATACATTTGTATACCATCTGAAATAGCCTACAAATCATTTCGGGCACGTTTCCATAATCCATTAGGGGGAATACGATGGGCCAAAAAAAAAACGCGTTAAGGTGGATTGAATTTAAGTAACTACATATATTCGTAACATTACTTACATGCAGTGACTTACACAAGTGTTCACGTGTAGACTTTTTTTTTAATATTTTCAACGTTTTTCAAGGAGCAATTTTTTCTGTTATTTTTCTCTTAAACATATTGTCTAAGCTTTAGCCAAACTCATACTAATCAAGGTTTCAAACATTATACATCAAAATTTTGAGCTTTTTAATCTGAATCTTTAGAACATTTCCGGGTAT
Source organism: Rhagoletis zephyria (assembly GCF_001687245.7). NCBI lineage: Eukaryota > Metazoa > Arthropoda > Insecta > Diptera > Tephritidae > Rhagoletis > Rhagoletis zephyria. The sequence continues at coordinate 234,239 of NW_016157434.1, forward strand.
GAAGTTTTATAGCGCATACAATTTTAGTCAGAGCAAGTACAAGTTTCAAGCGATTAAAAAGTTGCACTGATTTTTTAATTTTTTTTTACTCGCGAATTTTTGCCTTTTTTCTATATAAGCGTAAATTTCTTATGAAACAAAATGCGGGAGACCATTCGCAGCCAAATGTCAAAAAATCAACGCCAGTTTTATAAATTACTCTTGTTATTAAAAAAAAAAACGTAAACAAAAAAATTATTTAAAATCAACGCTAATTTTTAGCCTGTTGAAACTTGCACTTCAACAGACTAAAATTGTATGGGCAATTTTATAGCGTGCACAGAAATTTTGTAAAGATTCAGATTAACAAGCTCGAAATTTTGATAAAAATTTGTTGAATTTCCTAAATTTTTTATTAAGTTTGAAACTCGGATTTATATGGTTTTGTCTAAAGCTTAGACAATTTTTTTATAAAAAAAATAACAAAAAAAATATATCCTTAATGGCCGGTTTCACCAGAAATTTTAATAGAAAATGATTTTTTATTTTCTGTTAATTTCCATAAAAAATTCAAAAAATTAAAATCATTTTTTAAGAAGATAGAAAAGCGATAGAAATGTTTTTTGTTCTTGAGAAATTAGTTACTATAGCTTTGATAACTTCCAATCATGATAAAAACATTAGAGGGTAAAATCATTCTCTCAATTCGTCGGCCATGATTTTTTTTTCTGACATTTGCAAACATTTTAAAATCATACAAAATTGAAAATAAAAAAAACTAAATTGTTCACAATTGTTGTTGTTTGAGATTAAAAGAGAGAATGTGTGTTTTAAAATTATTTTGCTGGCAAACGTCAGACTGCCTCTCAATGATTTTACCTTGTAATATTTTTATCATGCTTCCAATAGTGACGAAGAAGTGCCATCAGGGCGATAGGCGATAAAACTCTCTTCCAATTGCTAGCAGGGTTTAGTTTCAAAGTGGCAACATTGGTGTGAGCTTAGAAAAAATTCTCTTAATTAACATCATAACAAATTGAGAGAGAGAGCGCAATGTGATTTCTTTCAAACAAATTATACAAGATGCATATGTAAATATGTATGTATGTACGAGTACGTATCTGATTAGAGTGAATAATATGCAATTGATGGATTCATAGTTCAATTTAATCCGACAAACCTACGTCATTGGCTAAAGGCTTTTCCGTATGCACTTGAACATTTGTATATGTATACATATGTAGGTACATACAGCGGTCGAACGAATTATAGCCACACTATATTTTGACCAGTTTTACCATATGGTTTTTTTCTATTCAATTTTGGTTATTTTTTAATAAAACTACACTCTAAAAATTGCATGTAAAACTACTACAGAAAAGTGTTTATTTTTCACCAGAATTCGTTCAAGTATACGCACGAGATGTTCAAGATTTGATTTTGAACATGAGTTGTTTAAAATACGCACATAAATACAAGTTTGAAACTAGGATTTACACGGGTTTTGTTAAAAAATTAACTATAGTTTTATAAAAAAAATAACCAAAATTAAATAACAAAAAAATATATGTTAAAACTTGTCAAAGTGTGGTGCGGCTATAATTTGTTCGACCGATGTACATTCTACATGTGTGTCTACACAATTATTGAGACAATATTTTTTTGCTTTTTAACCAAATGTTAGTTTTTTAAGAGTCCTTAAGGGCCGTTTTTGCAGTGACAAGTTAACTCTCATTCGGCAGTTAGCTACAGGTTTTCAGTACAAAAATTGAAAGTTAACTGCCGAATTTGAGTTAACCCCCCACGGTGAAAACGGCACTAAGTAGTCCTTTATGAGTGGGCTGTAGGGAGCGCAAAGACTTGCGGAACTATGCATAGCTGACGACAAAATTCTAAACCTGTATCCTATAGACTTTGCTGTAAAATTTCGAAATAATGTTGCATTTATTCTGCCCTGCGACAGGGCTGTCAAGTTTGCGTGTTCTTTTCTCAGCATCCTCACTTGCATATTGCGTGCTCTTTCTTTAAAATGTTGCCCTCTGATAACGTTGCCATATAAGGTGAAATTTTTTTCGGGAAAAGAAAACGCCATAGGAAGACTAAAGGTCACAGAACAGCTGACACAACAATCATTCGGACATAGTAATTTACGTGAGTTAACTGGTAGGTAAATCAGTCATGTTTTTGCTCAGACCAGTTTAAAAAAAAGGTCCAAAAATCATAATAGAACAAGTTGGGTGGGAGAAATGAATCCGATCGGACGGGTCTGAAATCAGTTAAGGAGTGGGAGCTGCTGTTTTTGTCCGGAGATTCAACTTGAACACCCACCCACATATACCTATGCTTCCGGAGGCTGATATTTGTGCCGCAACTCTAAGACGCATCTGACGATGGTAACCCTAAGACACACTAAAACAGCCCCAGTGTCTCTTGTTTCTCTGACCCACTGAAGGAAATAGCAGATCAAAGGATTATCAAATTGCTTAAACTAGCTAAAGTAAAATGCATTATGACAAAGGTTTAACCCCTTACCTTTACTTTCTAGGTACTACCAAGGTCCATCGCTTCAAAAGATCATGAAAAAGATACTTTGTAAGGTGTCTTTATTACCACTTTCACCAAGTGGGTTGTTTTGGTTTATGATATGTAAATTGCAGAAAATTCGCTTGTTTCCATTATTTTCTCAGACGCTGTACATATGCACACATAAACATGCATTTAACAACGTAATCCCAGTGGAAAAAGTAGTAATGCTTTACATGCGTGATAAGTAATGTAATTTACATATTTCTTATGAGTTCTAGATTCTAGTACTGTTTAATATATAATCAGTCAAAAAGTCGCAAAAAATTTATATTAAACCACATTCATTCCTGCATTATTTCGCCGTGGGAAAAATAATAGAATTTTCGAATGTGAAAACAGCTGTTTTACTGATTACTTTTTCGATTCGATTACGATTCATTAAATTTTCCCACTGGGACAGTCCACATGCATAATTGAATTTCACATGAATTAAAATCTTTTTTCACTCTTCAATGGGAGTCGATAGCAAATTAAATGCGGTAAGCCCTGATTTGTAGTCACACTAGATATGTAGGGAAGTTACTTTGCTTAGTGAGCAATAATCAGTAATAAAAAATCAAAATAAAGAATTAAAGAAAAACACTGATCATACAAAGAAATTAATATAGTACGAGTATTTATGTATATTAGAGTGGCCCAAAAAAGTAAAGTCGAAATTTAATGCTCTCACTCCCAGGATTGTTATATACCGAAAAGAATTTTTTTTGTTTTGAAATCAAAAAATATTTAGGCGTCCTCAAAGCGCTCAAAGTTTTCCTTGTGCGTATGTATTTTTTATACTTATGGAGAAAAAACAAGTTTTCGTAGAAATGGTATAGAATTCTTGAAAATCAATATTTTTGATCGTTCTTCGTTTCTCTTCAGGAGACTTACATAGAATAACAATACCCAATTCTTTAGTTAACCATTTTCTATTATTAATTATTTTTTATAAGAGCCCTAAGAACCTCAAATGTATCCCATATAAAATACATGGAATACTTTGAGCGCTTTGAGCGACCTCTAAATATATTTTTGTTTCAAAATAAAAAAATCAGGGGTAAAGTTTTTTTTCAATATAGAACAATCTTAGGGGGTGAGTGCATTAAAATTCCGACTTTACTTTTTCACATGCATTTTTGGACCATCCTAATATATACACAAATGTATGTATGTACTTATATAGCTAGCAAATAATACCTATCATAACATGCAATTTAACAGGTTGACTATGTACACATATATCGAGCCCTAACCGCCAAAATAACGTAAGCGACATTTTTTTCAAAATTTTCTTTTTGATGCAGAAATACATCTAGATGATGCAGAAATATTCCTCGATCATCTAGATGTATTTCTGCATCAAAAAGAGAATGTTGAAAAAAATGTCGCTTACGTTATTTTGGCGGTTAGGGCTCGATATGTATGTTGGCTTACACATATGTATGTAGATCTGCCGACATTTAGCAAAAGAACGAATATCCAGTTCAGCAATTTTTTCTGCAAAGCACTAAATTGTTGGTTAGTTTATACATTATTTTTGCCATTAAACAAAATCTGTAGTTTAAAACAGCATTTCAATTAAAGCATGATAAAAATAAACACTTTTTGTGAGGCAGTTCATTATTTTTCCAACTAAAACCAAACCTTATTAAATTACATAAGTTGTTTTGTCAAAAGTCCATAGCTTTGAATAAAAGATAGCCATACAATAGTGCCGACAAATTACATTGATCACGCAAAGCATCAATATGTAAGAAAAAAGAATCAAGTTTTGCAAAATTTCTCACACAAAGTCAGATTCGGAAAAAATTTCATCTAAATAAAACTTCAAACTGATAAGTGTCTTAATTAACGACAACAAAATATGCATTCACACCTTCCCGATTAAAGTTTTTTAATCCTCAGTGTATTTTATTGCTATAAACTATAAAATAAACATATATATAACACAAATAACCCGATAAAAAGGCAGGTGAAAATGTTATGGTCTTTATACTGAGACGCACAATTTTGGGTTCTTCGATTCCGTTTCGGTAATTATCATTTGAAAGATGCACCACCCTTTGGAAGACCAGTGGTCGCAAGTTTTGTCAAAATTTTAAGCACTGTCCCGATCGCTTTCCAGCTAAACATTGCATAAAACCCATTTGACACTATTAGAATAAAACCGGATATAACTAAAAAGATACTCGCTGTATATTTTTTTGAAAATCTGGAACGTCAAACTGGAACCTATTAGAATTTAAATATATGGTGGCAATGGGGTCATTTAACCTTCATAATTGCATTTCTATTTTTTCGATCAAATTTAATTGTTTTTCTGAATTTTTAATTTTGTCGATCATATCGAGCATCGAGCGCTAACCGCCAAAATAACGTAAGCGAGATTTTTTCAAAAATTTACTTTTGATGCAGAAATATTCCTAGAGCATCTAGATGCATTTCTGCATCAAAAAGAAAATTTTGAAAAAAATGTCGATTACGTTATTTTGGCGGTCAGGGCTCGATATTATACACGGTATTTTCAGATTTAATTTTTTACATCGAATTTGAATCGGTCATAAAAACGCAGTCTCCATCATAACGGTTAAAAATTATCAAAAAAAAATACAAAATAACGATCCAATTCGATCGAAAAAAATTAATGATTATTATTCATCGAAAAAAAATTTTAATTAAAAAGTAACAATTTTACAATAGTCTAAAAATAAAAATCTTGGTATTTATTTAACGGTCCCTGTTGACTACTAATAATAAAACATGAAAGGGATCTGAGCATTTGCCTATGGAATTTAATAAATCAATGTTCCGTCGACTTTTGTAAATTTTAAGATCTTCTCATTCGGGGGAGGGGGAAATATTAGACTAGCTAAGAGTTCAACAATACAGATGTATGCATCAGCAACACAAACATAGCGTGTGATGGAATAGTAATAAACGATCACAAGGATTTCAGCATCTTAATCGACTTATCGTGATTACCTCATTGAGTTTTACGAGAAGATTATCTATGTATGTATGTAAGTATGTATGTTTATGGGTTACCCTAATAATTTAAATAAATATTTATGCATATTCATACATATATTTTATAACTTTAAACTCTAACCACGTAGTATGTATGTATGTATGTAAACTGATGTACATATGTACACAAATAAGTTTGTATTTTTCATTGAAGATTTATATACATTCAAGTGTGTACTTAAACATAGACTTAACATTTCCCACCAAACAAAAACTGGATAATCCCTTTAATCAATTCCTGAGTGCTCAGAATTTATGAGTCTAAAAATGAATCGTTCTTTCGTTATACATATATATGATTCTGAGACCAGTCAACCAGACTGACTCATTGCGGACTCTTTTAGTGTCATAAATTGTGAGTTGAACCAAAGTTACAAAGTCCACGTAGAAGTAAACTTTTATTAATGAATTTCAGTACGTCATACGGAGAGAGGCAGTTGCACGATGTTTTCACGATTCGTGATTCACTCTCTAAGTGATTCGCTAAGTAATTCGTGAATTACCCTGTTTCCACGCCATACATACATTAGCTCTGATCCTGTACTCCATGAACTTACAGGTTTTGACACGAACTTGCAAGAAGTTTCAGGAAAAATTATCCCGTACTCCAAATTCCTCCAAAATTCTGTAAATGAGAGCGATTTTTGGAGAGTTGTGTAGAGAATGAAGTTGCAAGATTTTACCCGAACTTTTTTTTCTGGTAAATGTCATGAAAAGTGTCAAGCGATCACTGGTTGACGTTTTTACAGGAAAAATGCTTCTTTTGTTCCCGTACTTTTTGTTGTTACTCACTTTTTACTCTCTCTTCAGAGAGTAATTTTGATGTTTGACATTTTTACAGGAAAAGTATTGGATCAGAGCTATTAGAAATTCGTTTGGCAGCTCTACTTCTTGTTCTTTGTGTACTGCAAATATCGATGATGGAACAAAAATGTAAGTAATCATCAACGATTTTTATTAATATTATATTTTATTAATTAATTCTCGAGGAACTAGAAAAAGTGCCAGCAAATGGGACCAGGCCGGTGAAAACTTCGATATATTTCCGATAAATATTAAAGAAGGCACCGATACGTTTGTCATTCGTATGGTAATTCGATCTGAATTACATACAAATGAGGTAATTCGATCGCAAAATTTTTTATGACGAATTACGTCATTCGAAGGGTGTTTGGATGGCGAATGACGAATGGGAGAGTGAATTTCGAATGAGAGAGCGAATTAGGAATCGTGGAAAACCCAACTTTAACACCAATTATAGGGCTATAAGTTAAATAAAACAACGTTTTAGACGTTTTTTTTTCAGTTTGAATGTGTACGGTGGTCACGTTCGACATGCTGGAAATGCCCATATACATACATATGAAAAATTGTTCTGTATTCGAATATAAGAATTTTTCTAGTTTAAGGAAATCACCGCCCAAATTGATTTTTTTTATTCTTAACACTGTATCGTCACGGATTTTTTTTATTTATTGTACTTGTGACTTGTACTTTGTGTACTTGTGTGTACTTATGCTTGTATGTATTTACAGTAGACTGCATCACCAAAAAAAGTTGCGGTTTTTCCGGCGGGATTAAGTACAAAATTTATTATATTTGAAGACGTCCACCAAAATATTTCGAAAAATATTAAAATTTACGTGAGCTGGACCGATTTGAAAATACCTCCAAAAATGACAAAACAGATTAGCTTAAAAAATCTGCATAAAAATATTTAAAAATCTTTTCAACGGAATCGTAATAATGAGATTTTCGATGCTGTTTTTTTTTACTTTTTTCAAATATTGATTTACGAAAAACTTTAATAACTGGGCACGATTCCGTTGAAAATTTGTTTAAATACTTTTATGCAAATCTTTTTAACCTTTAACCTTTGGTCATTTGAAGAGATTTTTTTTTGTATCCTTAAGAAACTATTTTTATTCATAAAAAACCCTTTTTTGAAAGTATTTTCAAATCGGTCCAGCTCACGTAAATCTATATATTAATACGCTAACATAAATTTTGTCTCCGTTCGGTTGGCGATTCTACCGAACCGATTTCAAAACCAAGAACACCGTTGGAAAGGCATTTTTCCGTAGATGAGCAGAGTTTTTATGGTTTTACNTATTGATTTACGAAAAACTTTAATAACTGGGCACGATTCCGTTGAAAATTTGTTTAAATACTTTTATGCAAATCTTTTTAACCTTTAACCTTTGGTCATTTGAAGAGATTTTTTTTTGTATCCTTAAGAAACTATTTTTATTCATAAAAAACCCTTTTTTGAAAGTAGAAGAAGTAGTAGAAAAAAGAAGGCAAAAGTGAAGATAAAGACGAAAATGGAGACAATGACAGATACATAACAGGTAGGGTAACTGAAAGGGTAAGAACATTTCTTGAATTTATGAAGTGAAACTGCTTTAGCGGTAGTTGGTTGGTTGGGAGTAAATTGTCAAATTCAAGGGGAATAATGCACATGGAAATGGTTCTCAGCGGTTTAGCGGTTTGAGAATAAAAACAAAAACAAAGATGCCTAGAGGTACAGGCAAAACGAAGATCAAAGTAAATCTAAACACTTTAAGGTAAAGGTGAAGAGGAATATGCAAAAATAAAGATAAACATGAAGAAAAGGATGAGGATGAAGATCGATATAAAACTCGATATTTTTCACGATATAATGATCGATATTGTTATCGATAAATAATCGATATTGTTATCGATAGTGTTATTGATTAAATAGCCGCTATTGTAATCGAAATAATCAACAATATAATAATCGATATTGTTATCGATACAATAATGGATATTGTAATCGATATAATAATCGATTAAATAATTGATTTTTTGATCGATTTAGTCATTTATATTGTTAAAGATATGTACAATAATCGATACTGATGACTGTTATATTTATCGATGAATTAATCGATTTTGCAATCTTTGTATTTTTCTATATGTTTATGGATATTGTTATCGGTATTTTTATCGACACAGTTACCAACAGGGTTATCGATATACTAATCGGAACATGGAATGTGATCACATTACATGACATCACATAACATTTTATCACATGATATGAAGAGACATCACATGATATTACATCACATAATATGATATCACATCACACGATATCACGTGACATGACATTATATGATATGACATCACATTATATGGCATGACATCACATGACTTGACATCACATGATATGGCATCGTATGACATGACATGGCATTACATGACGTGGAATCACATGATATGACATCATATGGTATGACATAAGAGCATATGACAACACATGACATGACATCATATCACATCACATAAAATCACGTCACATCTTATCACGTCATCGCACCTCATCTCATCTACGTGAATAGAAAAAGAAAAGGATAAAAGCAAAGATGTGAAAGATAAAAACAAAGATGAAGACCAAGGTAAAGTTACCGATTTCAAAACCAAAAACACCATTGGAAAGGTAATTTTCTGTAGATGAGGAGAGTTTTTATAGTTTCGAAATTGGTTGAAAATCGTTGTTTAAAAATTTCCATATTTGTGTTGTTTTTGCAACCTGTTTAATTTAAGCTGTTTCGCATTTTGTTTTACTTCGGATTTGAAATTGAACTTTGAAATAAAGATAAATATGAAGATGAAGAAACAGGTGATAACGATGAAGACAAAAAAGGGCAAAAGTGAAGATAAAGACGAAAATTGAGATAAAGGCGAAAATGGAGATGATGAGAAATACATAAGAATTAGGTTAACAGAGTTGAAATTTTCCGATAGGAATCGAAATAAAATCAGCCATAAAGGTTACTGAAATTTATCGAATCATTGAAGTTTATAATTATCGAAATTTATCCATGCTTATTAAGTCATCGCAACGTATCGAATTATTCAAACTGATCAATGTTTATTGAGTTGTCGAAATTTATAGACACAGAAACTTAGTTGTCCAAATTTACGGATAGTTATCGAGCTATAAAAACGTGTGGGATTAACGAAATTTGTCAAGTTAAAGAAATGTATCAAGTTATCGATATTTATTGAATTATCATTATTTTAGACTTAACGAAATTTATCGAGGTGTCGTAATGCATGGAGTTCTTTCAACTTACAGAGTTATCGATAATTATTGATCTACTGAAATTGGTTGGTTCAACGAAGCGAAGTTTATGGAATTTTCAAATTATATCGATTTATCGAAATTTCAAGGTTATATAAGCTTATCGATTTATCACTCCTTATCGAATTTAATCGTCCTAACAGAGTGTAACGAGTTATCAAAATGTTTAGATAGTTTTCGAAAAATGTGGAGATGTCAAAAGTAAAAATTTATAAAGGTATCCAAAGTTTTTACATTTTTGAGTTATCGAAATTTATCGAGCCATCGAATTTCACAGTTATCGAAATTAGTCGAGTTAACGAATTTTGTTGAGTTATCGAATTGTAGTCTTCTTGAAATTCATTGAACTATCGATATGTATCAAATCATTGAAATTTATCGATAAACTTGAATGTATCGGGTCAATTCCAAGTCCTGCTGAAGTTCTCCAAAGACCTTCTCAGATAAAAAAAAAATTTAGTTACGTTGTTAGCAGAAGATTTTCCGGTTAGTTAATTTGTATTGTATAAGTTTTTCTACGTGTTAAGTTAGAAAACCTCTCCAAGGCTTCTAAAACTAGAAAAACTGTCGAATTTCGACAGTAACTGGCACTCTAGTCTTAATATTTTGTTTGTGGACGTCTTAAAATATAACAGATTTTATGTTACCAATGGAAACACAGTAACGATTGTTTTTTTTGTATGGGGAGTGATGCAGTGTAATGTACAGTAAATATTCATATATGTACATATTTACCCTATCGTGTGTACCACTGACGTCAATTAATAATTACTTGTTATGAATTGTTTTTACAAAAAGTAAATACTTTCTCGTACATATGTACATACATATAAACAGCGTGCGTTATCTGCAGACCATTAAACAGATAGATATAAAATATGAATGAATGGATACATATAAAATATGGTTTATTTAATGTAAAAGCAATCATCTATCTCCATTTTATGAATGATCATTTTTGTATGCTGCTTTCCTCTCTTGAAAAACAAACAAATTTGTGCACTCTTTAGTGGATAAATATATATGTACATAATACATACGTACATATAATGTAAGATATCATTTTGCTCGAAAAATGTCTACATTTAACAAGACATAATTAGCGAGCTTATAGGTGTTTTATACACTCGTATAGTTGTATGTATGTCGTAAACATCAAACGGCTAAATATATATGAAGGGCGTTCGCAAGGTACCTAAAGAGACGTCCATAAACCTAGCTGACCCAAGTCGCCAAAAATCAATAAAAATTAGCTAGGAATTAGGTGTTAATTATGGCCTCCAAAATTAATTTTGGTGTTCCTTTGGTTTCCGAGAAATTAGCAAAAATGTGTGGGTCAGCTGGTTTTACGTAAACNCCTCCAAAATTAATTTTGGTGTTCCTTTGGTTTCCGAGAAATTAGCAAAAATGTGTGGGTCAGCTGGTTTTACGTAAACCTTAGTGGCGTTGAAGAACACCTAAAAGACACCTAATTCCAGCATATATTTGGAAAATTTAAAACCTAAATTTAACGATGGGTCAGCTAGATTTACGTAAACACACACATTTTTGCTAATTTCCCGGAAGCCAAAGGAACACCTAAATTAATGTTGGAGGCCCCAATTAACACCTAAAAGACACTTAATTCCTAGCTAATTTTTATTGATTTATGGCGACTTGGTTCAGCTAGCTTCATGGACGTCTCTCCGCATGCCGGACATTCGTTCGGCACATCCGCATTTAGCCTACTCAGGTAGGAGTTCAGCCTGCTGCAGTAGCCAGAGCGAAGTTGGGCTATTGTTGTTCTGGTCTCCCGAGGCAGATGTAGCTCCGGTGCGTCAATGTCCGGTGTTTGTGTGCCTAGAACGGCATTCACAGGTCTTGAGTCTACATAACTCGAGACTGCATCCCTGTGAATGCCGTTCAGGGCCTGTCTGTGAGCTGACGGGTCCAGAGGCTGCTTAATGAACCTCTGGACTTCGTCCGTCAGTTCATATAGATGCCTCCTGACGTGCCTCGGCGAAGGCTCCTCTGCAAGCAGCTGTCTATTTGGGTGGCCACATCTGTGGCTCCCAACCAGAAACTGCTTGCAGAGCATCGTGTTGTGCTCCCTAATTGGGATCATTTTCGCCTCATCGTGGAGGTGGTGTTCTGGTGACATCAGGAGGCATCTGGTCGCTGTCCTAAGTGCTGTGTTTTGTACCGTCTGTAGCTTCGTCCACTGCGTCCTACTACTCCCCGGCGACCACACTGGTGCTGCGTAGTTTAAAACCGGCCGGCCTATTGCCATATATGTTGCAAGCAACGTTTCTTTTTCTTTGCCCCAAGTACTGCCGCCTAGCGACTTGAGGACCTTGTTGCGGCTCTGTACTTTATTGACAATAGCGGTTGCGTGCGCAGAGAAGGAGAGCAGGCTGTCGAATGTTACTCCGAGTATTTTAGGATTATTCACCGTCGGAATTGGTGTGTCATCGACGTGAATTCCTAGCGGTAGCCTGACCTCCTTCGTCCAGGTTGTGAACAGGGTCGCAGAGGATTTCGTAGGGGAGAGGGCTAGACACTTTGCAGTGAAGAAGCGAGAAAGTTCAGAGAGATATCTGTTTACATTCGAACACAGGTCATCAATTCCATTCCCAGTCGCCATGATCGAGCAATCATCGGCTTAAGAGACAATCGAGACTCCCTCTGGTGGTTGAGGGAGCTTTGAAATGTAAAAGTTAAACAGTAGTGGGGAAAGGACACCACCCTGTGGAACCCCCTGCTTTATTTTTCTAAGTTTTCTCTAAGTTATGTTGGCAGGCTTCCCCGGTTTGAGCAGTGGAACCACTCTCCCCACCTTCCAGATGTCTGGGATGAGGAGAGTGGGCATGGACAAATTGAGGACCTCCGTTAGGTACGCTACCCCCGTAGGACCCAAATTTTTCAGCATCAGCATGCATATTCCGTCGGGACCCATGGCTTTGGAGGCTTTCGCCTTCCCGATGGCCATTTGAACTTCACCGCAAGTGAAAGCAAGGGGGCACAGGTTGTTGGCAGTTTGTGCAGCCTTCTGGTCACTCGACGCTTGGCTTTGTCCACCGGAGGATGCAGTATGAACTGCCGGCTAAAGTAGCTCGCGCATCGCTCCGGGTCTGACGAAGCATGGTCGCCGAAGGAAATTTCGACTCTGTCGTCGTGCTTCGTCGGATTGAACAAAGACCTCACGGTTGACCAAAGCTTACTCACACCAGAGGTGTAGTTGCAGCTCTTCAGAGGCTCTTCCCACTTCTTCCGCTTATGTACGTTTACTAGTTGCCGAATCTCCGCGTTGAGATCCCTGATACGGGGATTTCCGGGATCGGCTTGTCATGCGCTGCAGCAGCGTTGACAGCCCTGCGGAACTTACGTTCACCAAGGTGGACGTCGGTTGGTGTGGGGAGAGCAGCGAAGGTGTTTTCAGTAAATTCCGCGAAGCCTTTCCAATCAGCTTTAGAAGTTGATATATGTTCGGTGCTCCGCGGAAGCAAAGTCGGTTGGTTTGTCGATCGAGATGACTATGGGCAGGTGGTCTGATGCCAAAGTCAGCATAGGTCGCCATGATATGCTGTTTATCAGACCAGCGCTGACTATTGTTATGTCTGGCGAGCTGCAGCAGCTGCCCATAATCCTGGTGGGTGCGTCGTCGTTCATTGTGCAGAATGTCGAATCGTCTATATGCTCAGCCAAGTCAGTTCCCCTACGTTCGTTTGGCAGGCTTGAGTGCCAAAGATCGTGGAGCGCATTAAAGTCGCCTACTACCATACGGTTTTCACCTCTGAGGAGCGCACCTATGTCAGAGTGATATCCTGCCGGGCAGCAGGTGACAGGGGATATATAAACGTTAAATATTTCGAGCTCAACATCGCCTGACCGGATAGCAATGCCCTGACATTCTAGGGTGGTATCCCTGCGGTCTATGTCTGCTTCGATAAGACGATAGTTCACGGTGTGGTGCGTAATGTACGCTAAGCCACCACCATTATCCCGCTTGCGATCTCGACGGTGCACGCTGTACCCGGCACAATTCAACAGTGTTGAGTGGGTGGTTATCTCCTCGATCTGGCTCTGAAGCCCGTTACAGTTAAATTGAAGGAGCTTCATGAGGTTCGGGAGACGTGTGGTGGTGCTGGGTGTGAGGGATGTGTGTGGTCGTGCCGCAGTTGGCTGTGTGCGCTGCTGAGGTGGTTGCCGCCCTGTGGTGGTGGCGGGAGGCGTCGCAGTTGAGGTCTGCGACCGAGCAGCGCAACACGGGCCCTCGAAGTTCCTCGTCCAATATCGCGTGGTGCGCAGACCTGAGCACGCCCTAAAGTGGCACCAGCCGAGGCAGGTGTTGCACTTGACTGATGTCACATTACGGGATATCCTGGACTGACATACCGTGCAGATTGTAGGAAGAACCAGGAGTTGTTGACGGCGGCGTGTGGGTGGTGGTGCGGTTGTGTGTGTTCTGTGGTCTGTAGCCGTTGTGGTGTGGTCTATTGTGTTATGTTGTTGTGCTGTGGTGTTTGTGTGGGACTGCTCAGGTGGACTGGGGTTAGCCGTGGAGGCTGCTCTGTTAGAGCAACAGGGGGCCACAAAAGACGTGGTCCACTGCCGATGTGTCCGTAGTCCTGAGCAGACTCTGAGGTGACTCCACCCCTCGCAAGCATTGCACTTGACAGAGGTGGAGTTGTGGTGTAGTCGTCTCTGGCATACACAGCAGGTGTAGGTTTCTGGCCCTGGGTTTGACTCGATGCCAGCCCTGAGTAGGAGAAAACGTAGCGAATGTAGCCCTATGGACGAACAACTTCTGAGATACTTCGCCGACCTAAACGGGGTTAGATCGCCGAAACAACAGCCCTTGGTCGGGTAAAACCCGAGTCATTCCGGTACGTAGAACCGGCTGTCGTGGGAATGCTATTGTTCTGATCTTTTTGTCTACCAGAAAAAATAAATGTATTTAATGCTTCCAAACGCCGTTTCCTTAATTAAAATAAATGGGAGGAAAGAAGCCATTTTGCTAGGTTTTTGAACCAGTTCTTGGTATGAAAGAAAGTTTTTCAGTGGCAACCTGGTTAAAACCTCTAAAACTGTCAAAATGCAAGAAGCCAGAGAACCGAGTACGGGAACGCTTTCTGGTAAATTTCTGAAAATTCTTGCAAACTTGTAAGTTAGGGAACGCAACTTATATATGTATAGAGATTTTGCTTTTCCTGAGAGCTGTATACTGGAATTAAAAAGCAACATTGAGTATGCATTGCATATTTTTAGGGGCAGTGCCTACACACACGCGCCACGGTAACTTTTACCGTAGATCCACGGTAAAATTACCGTAGCTCTACTGTAAAATTGCGTGGATTATGTATTGCCGGAGAAGTGGGGCAGAACTTCTTTATGCGTAGGCGGCCTTCGGTTGCGCTTAGGGATTATAACTTTTACTACTTACAATTCTCTTTTTTTAGGACAATGTTTTCATTCGCAGTTACAACTTTTAAAATGTCTCAAGAAAAACGAACCCTAAAACCCACCCCTTGTGGATCATATAAGAAGTGTTGATCATTTACATGTAAGCTTCATTGATCAACTGTTACGCTAAGCTGCGATAAAGCCGGTTAGACCGGATTTATTGTGTCTCCTGAATTCAAAATGCTCTAGAAGAGTTTAGACACATTAACAGGTATTTTATATATAAGTAACAAAAGAGTGGTGTACCATAAAATATAAGCTGGGGATTCAAACACTGATTTGATGGATTTTCGGGAAGTGAACGGAACCTGCACTACTACCTCCAATTTTCTGCTACGAAGATAGTTTAAAAAGTGTAATTAATTTTTCCGTAATCTTATATTAGAGAATATTTCATTCAAATCTGTAAAACAATAAACTTAATATTTAGTGACAAACCTGTTACACGAGCATTAGCCGTAGTGGAAGGACTGGAGCTGCTGGCGGCACTGCTCCCAGTAGTTTTTGCGCACTTTAAAAGCATTTTTATCCCTTTACAGTCGAAACAATATTATAATAAAACTTTTTTAAATGTATCTTAAAGTTTAATCCGGTAAACTTAACTGCGTTGCTACTTTTTTCGTCCATAAATTTCAGTGGTCAAATTGTCGGTAACTGGTTACAGAATCTCCCCCCAGCGATACTACGAGTACCTAGTATTGTGAAACACAGTACTTAGTATAATTCTTAAATTCAATCAAATTGATAGCATAAAACTTGTATTTTTCCTTACAAATCACCAAGAACTAGTAGAACTTTTTAGTTTACACAATTATTTTTTGTTCCTGCATTCGTCACTATTTTTAGCAATTTTTCTGTATTACACGTTTTGCTCATTACCGTTTTCATTTCCTTTTTTGCTGTTTATTAGTGAATTTGTATTGTTCCTTAACACGCACACATGTTTGTGGAACTAGTTTAAATGGAACGCTATTACAATGTCCATGTTTTACCTTAACTTCTGACAGTTTATATTGGTTTTTTCACTAAATATTTTATTAAAAGATTTAATTTGCATTTTTTAATAAAGTTTTCTGATTGAAAATGTCCAATTTCTATGCCGAAAACCGATTTTCGCTTTACATCAAATTTAGAGGTGGAGAAAACATCGTGGCACTATCGATGTATCGATGTTTTTGCATTTTTGCTAAACATCGATGGTTGATGGCGACTATCGATGTTTCTTATTTACACCTCCGCGCATATAAAATGAAATATTCTGCCTTATCCTGAGCAAGGCGAATAATAATAAGGTGGTAGCAGGAGAGCAAAAACAAAAATTTACATGTATTTTGTTTTTGCTTTGGCGGCATAAACTGTCAAAATCTGTAAGTGTGTGTGTGGAAATTCAAACAAAATTTTTCAATTTGACATAGAAGCCGTAAGGCGAAATACGTACACAAAATCAGCTGATCATAGTAAAACTATGGAAACCAAGAATGAAAAGTGAACCGGTGCGGCGAAAATGAAACTCATGATAAGGCTGATTAGTTTGTAGCTTATAACCTTTCAAAACAAAAGTCAAATATTTTTTAAAACTTTCAAAAAACAATCGCTTATCTCTTTAAAAATATAATAATAATAATATTAGATTAGCGCTTACACATATGTTAGTGTTTGGCCGAGCTTCTCACCGATTTGTGGAGCTAGAGTTTTACACCGACTCCGAGCGGCGATTGTATTTTGATGAGAAGAAGAAAAACTTCTTGACAGAAATGCACTCGAAGGTTTGTCATTGCCTGCCGAGGGGCGAAAACTGTTAAGAAAAAACCTTTTCTATATTTTTTTTGAGATGTTGCTATGACCAGGGCTTGAACCTAGGCACTGCAGAGCCACTACACCTCAGCGGCCGCCGTTCTCTCTCTAATACTTTTATGTTAATCCCAGTGAATAAAAATATTACGTTTTTACAAGCTTTTATTTAACTTCCCTTACATACATATATCTCTTTGAATTTTATTGTCAATTCTAACCAACTTCCCGATGAGCTAGAGACTTGGGACTTTAAACTTAGGTCAAACCCCGATGGCAATGTAATATGAAGGACGAATTAATCCACTAGGTGGCACAGGTCTAGAGATATTTAATACATCGAAAACATCGATGGTAGCAAATATCGATATTTCTCCACTTCTATTCCTATGCACTCAACTGGTTTCTTCATTTCTGCTTTCGTCTGACATTTTTCACTCGCAGGGTTGCCCGGATTGTTAGGAAAAGAACCTATTATTGAGATTTGAGACGGAAATATGGCGCTTACCCGACGTTTACATGAGACAATTTTACCAAGCCAAAAGCCACAAACACAAGACAATTGTCTTCGTCACTTTNCGAAAAACCCGCGTTTGTGGTCCGATATGGTTAATATTTGGAATGCATACATATTACTTTCATGGAAGGAAACAGGTACTTTTGTTTTATTTTATTTGTAATAACTTATTAGGGCGTATTCATAGTCAAAATTAAATTCATACTTAAAGCTACTTGCGGCTTTTCGACATAGTTTTTAATGGGTTATCTGTCAAAATCGCTACATTTAACTTCAAGTACCAACTTAGTTTTGCCTTTAAACGACCTATTCTTTCACAACAATCGATGTTACATCGATGTTTTCCTTTAATACATCGAAAACATCGATGGTAGCAAATATCGATATTTCTCCACTTCTATTCCTATGCAGTCAACTGGTTTCTTCATTTCTGCTTTCGTCTGACATTTTTCACTCGCAGGNTAATACATCGAAAACATCGATGGTAGCAAATATCGATATTTCTCCACTTCTATTCCTATGCACTCAACTGGTTTCTTCATTTCTGCTTTCGTCTGACATTTTTCACTCGCAGGGTTGCCCGGATTGTTAGGAAAAGAACCTATTATTGAGATTTGAGACGGAAATATGGCGCTTACCCGACGTTTACATGAGACAATTTTACCAAGCCAAAAGCCACAAACACAAGACAATTGTCTTCGTCACTTTCTTTCATTTTTCGAATACAGTGATTTGGACAGTAAATTGGACAATTCGGTCACGTCTTGGTTAATTTGAGAGAAATAGGCAAGACAAAACCGCAAAAAATCGCAGAATTACGAAAAAGTGGTTTGTGATTGGATATTTTAGTAAATAATAACGACATTAACAGGCTAACCTAATATTCGCGGCTTGCGTTTTGGTACGCACGCAGTCGAATTTGTTTTTTTGCGTCACCCGAAATTGGCTTGCGTGCGTTTGCATTTGATTTCATTGAGCGAAACGTCAAATCAAAATGTCACGCAGAACAAAAATTGGAAATTGAGTTAGCTTCATACGCACGCCGTTCAATTTCGGTTGGTCCCATACAAGTTGTATGTGCATGAGAAATTTTTGACAGTAAATTGGCGGCGTGCGTGAATATTAGCTTACTGCCGTCCCTAAATTGGAGCGCTAAGCGTTGCGTTATCCATTGTCGACGAGTGTCAGCGCGCGCTATCCCCAAATCAACGCGTCGTAATTTTTGACGTTTTCTCAGATCCTCTCGTTTTTATTCTCGTTTCCTCTTTCACTTTTTTGTCCTTTCTCTTTCTTTCCGTCTTCCGCATCCAACTTCAACACGTAACGCCCTGTCAAAAATGAAAATTCCATTTGCTCGGCGTTAGCGCCGCGTTATTGTGGGATGCTTCATACAAATTGTATGGGCATGAGGATTTTTGACAGTTGTTTGGCGCTTGACGCGCCAATTTAGGGATGGCAGTTAGCCTGTAAAGGCGGCTGCTGAAAAATGTATAGTTTTTATAATGGTCTGGACGCCTACTTTACACAACAACTTGACAACTACTACACATTCTCAATTGTCTTGTCTCAAGTTGTCTTATGTAAACGCAGTGTTACTAGCACTAAAGACGACAACTAACCGTTTTTTTTTTTGCTGTAACACAACACTGCCGACAAACGACACAAAAAAAAAAAGTTTTCCAGCTTCAATTGTTTACTTTCCGATTGGATTATTTTTGTTTTAGCAACTAATGATTCCCACTGTGGCTTTGCCTGTGCGATTAGATAAGAAATAAGGTGATAAGTATAGCTTTTAAGTGGGTAATTGACAATCTATAGTGGTAGCACTTGTTGTTTATGCAAATGCAAAGATTTAACATTTGTTTTCATTAGGAGCTGTCTGTGATTCAGTAGCTGCATTGACACGTACGACGGAAAGTGCTGCATCGGCTAGATTACCAACATTAGAATACTAGAATTATAAAAAATATGTGTGTGATATTTATCTATGTGAACTCAAATCCAAACCCTGGTGGATACAAACTTATATTAGCCTCTAATCGAGATGAATTCTATGCGCGCGATACACAGGATGCAGCAAAGTGGGCTAATGCAGAGCATGTTTATGGAGGTTTGTAGCCAACGTGTATTAAATACATTTTGTTTGTAGCTACGCATCCATGAAAAGAAATTTTGAACGAAATGCTTTACTTAAATATGCTGTTTTCAGGTATTGACTTAGAGCCTGGGCGTGAAGGTGGCACTTGGCTGGCAATTGGTGGCCATGGTGGCGTATTCAAAGTTGGAGCGCTACTTAATTTGACAGGAGAGCCTAAACCGAGGAATGCTGTGGGTGAGAAGTGATAATTGTTTTATGTATGTATATGACAGTAACGTGTTGTTGACCTTTGTACTTTGCTCACTACGGATCATTGACATCTTATTGGTTACAAACATATTTATTTGCTTACATATTTTGCATACATACATTTCTGTTGAACTTATCTTCCAATTGAACATGCATGATTCCTTTCTTCGTTTACCTTTTTGAATACTGAATACCAACTATATTAAAATTAATAGTTAATGGCGAATGTGTAGCTAAAAACCATAATATAATATACCCCAATCATAACGACTATAAGGCTGACACAACAAGAATCATCAAGCCTGCAGACACATCTTCTTTACTACACAATGAAAATTTTTTGCTAGGCCGAGGTATGATTGTTTCGAATTTTGCTGCCTCTAAGGATGATTGCAACATACAAGGTTACAATAGCGAACTGTTGAGCGAGTGTACAAAGTACAGCGCTTTTAATTTTGTTTCAATCGAAATCGGGTTAGTAAAGCAAGTTTCTGTTAAGAAAATTTTCAAAATAACGTTCATATTTTTCCCCTTTATCAGCTCAAAAGCACCAGCGAATATCCTATTGCTGAGCAATACACCACCTGGTTTGGAACATTTCGCTGAGGGTAAATGCTATGGGTTCGGCAACAGTCTAGCTTCGGCACCGTTTCAAAAGGTTATCAATGGTCGTCAACGCTTTCAGAACATTGTAGAGGATTTTCACAGTAAGCTGGCAGCAGCACCAACTGAGGCTATGCATAACATGCAGGCAGATCTTGTCACAAATTTAAAGAATTTACTAAAATGTGAACACAAGTTTTGGCCAGATGCAGAGCTGGCACGACGCGCACCCAATTGGGGTGAATACTTGAGTGCATTGAACGTAAGCGTGCCATCTGCTGGGTACGGCAGTCGTACACACACAGTTATACTTATTGATGGACAAAATAAAATGCATTTTTACGAAGACACAATGGCTGGACCCGATCCCAAGGGCGAGTGGCGGCAAACACATATTGAAAAACAATACTTTCAAAACGAAAACTCAACAACACAACTATTTGAGTGCTCAAAAATTTGAATGAACCCAAAGCGTATGAAAAATTTTGTTGATTGGGTGCTAATACCCAAAAGCCTCAGAATATAAGCTTTTAAACTCAGGTGAACTGACTAAAGTATTTTTAACTTACATAAATTGTATAAGCTAACTAAAAAATAAAATCATTTAACGTAGAGACTATGGAAATATTTATCTGCTTTTAAAGTTTAAATAGTAATTTTTAGCTTTATTTTATGCAATCTTTTGATTTATAACTCTCACTAGAAACAGTAGTAACTGTAGCTTACTTCATATATAATCTTTATGTACACATACATACATAGCCTTAGTTTATTGCATTCGTTTTATTAGCTTATTGTTTTTTAGGCTTAGCGACTCTTTGTTTAACGCCTCTCAGCGCACCTTTCCGTGCTCCGTTTACGATATTCTTAAATGTGCCCGAATGTTTTGCTCGTTTTCTGTCAAAAATGTATATATTTTTGTTAAATCAGGAACGTTTAGTATAATTACCGTTGAATAACTTACCTTTTGTTTAGCGTATTTCGACTTAGTGGTATGTACGCGAAGGGATCGAGCTTGCCCTTCTTCTTCATATCGCCTTTAGCTTTCTTAGTTGTATACTCGCTGCCGGCGTAGGCTGAAGCCGCTGTAGATTTGCCAGATTTGGCCGACTTTGCAGAGTAGCCGGATTTCATTGATATCGCGTCGCTACCGGCGGCGCCTAAGGGCCGATGAATACCTTTGCCACCGGCTACATATTTCGAAGCTGA
Source organism: Rhagoletis zephyria (assembly GCF_001687245.7). Classification (NCBI taxonomy): domain Eukaryota; kingdom Metazoa; phylum Arthropoda; class Insecta; order Diptera; family Tephritidae; genus Rhagoletis; species Rhagoletis zephyria. The sequence continues at coordinate 255,833 of NW_016157434.1, forward strand.
AGTCTTACCCGAACGCATACTAATCGCATCGGTAGCTTTACGTTTGCGGCTTGTAGCTGACAGTTCCTCCTCTTTTGTTTCCGTATTACAGAGTACGATAATAAGAGTAAATCACTTTTTACGACTACTTAATATAATCATGGTAGACATACCATCACTAGAGTCCACTTCCNCAGTTCCTCCTCTTTTGTTTCCGTATTACAGAGTACGATAATAAGAGTAAATCACTTTTTATGACTACTTAATATAATCATGGTAGACATACCATCACTAGAGTCCACTTCCATGCCGCGTTTAGGCGCTCGTTTAGCTTCAATTGCATCGTCATCATCATCGCCACTTTCGCCGCTGCTGCTGCTGTTGTCATCACCACCAGCACCGCGCAATGCTTTATCACTTATAATCAGTCTTCCATCCTCGGCGGTTTTAAAACCACGATTCGGATCCCTATTCTTGGATTTGGTGCTTCCAGCAGCACTTGCGGCTTCATCTGGTCGGTTTGCTATGGAAAAAAAATATATATATATACAAATATATTTTTAATAACTTTTACTCGTACGAACTTAGCACATTTCCTATCGACTTAATGTCAGCCAAATCGACAATATCCTCTGGATCTTCACGTATATAAGTGCTGTTGCGTTTCGGTTTCCTTTTCTCAGCTTTATTATGATCGCCATTATCCGCATCCATATCTTCTGGCAAATCTGAATCGGAATCTGCCAATATGTCATCAATGCTGCAAGCATGCATTTACAATAAATACGGTATTTTAAACGGATATTTTAACCTACGTTGTGCTCTTCTTTTCCAGCCCAGCGACGAATTCATTCTCCGAATCGTCGTCATCGGTCTTATCTTTTTCATTCAGTTGCTTTCTATTTTCACGACGCATTTGCTTTCGTATTTTCTTCAGGCGCCGATGTGTTACTTCATCATCACCAGGCACAAATTTAATTAGCTCTTCAGCTGTGAACCGCTTGCAAAGCTTCTTTAACAAATACCCAATTTGTATACGGCAATAACGTTTGGTATCTTTGGACATTGCAGATAGAGATTTCATCTAAAGAATTTAAATTTTTTAATATGAATTCTATATAACTAAAACAAATAAGTTAATGAAATACTTACTATGGTATCCAAATGATTAGCCACAAACGGCGAAGGCATCACTTTTATAAATGTAATTAGAAACGCTACAGCAGCTTCGGCTTCGGAACGCGCTTTTTGCACAAGAAAAACGAGAATTTGTTCCATTATGAATTCGAGCGTGGTAATAGTTAAATTTTTCCCCTGATTTTGTACAACGGCGCGGAAGGCCAAAATCGTATTTGTAATAAGCGAGTCGTCGCCTGCAAAGCCTGCTGTTAGTATATCAACAAAGTCGTTCAGTTTACCAGCTTCCTATTTATAGATAACAAGTATTTAATTTCCAAAAAAAATACGTATTAGGGATGGGTACCTGGTATAGATTAGCCAAAAATATGATGAGCTCCTCTGAAACATTTTCCTTGCGCGTCGAGAATTCCTTGTAAGAGATCACAGCTTCTGGTATAGTTTTCATAACAATTTTGTCATTCACAGTAAGAGATTTGCGATTTTCAATAAGAATTTTTAAACATCTAAAATGGTAAACGTGAGACGGTATGAGTAAAAATTTTAAAGTGGTGAACTCTGAATTTTACCTTAAGCGCGCAGCCTGACAAACGGCGCAACTCGTAACAAATGCATCCAAAAGTAGCTTTTGCAAGGCGATACTATTCTTACGGCCGAATTTCTGACAAGAAGCTGCCTCGGAAGTTAATATATCACGAAGAAGTCTAAAAATTAAGATATAAGGAGGATATGCAAAATTTTCGATTCACTTGCTACACATACTCATATGTACGACGTTGTTGCTTTTTCAGTTTTTGATCATCCTTAGATACCAACTTAGATTTTTCATTCTTCAAAACGGGCACAATGAAGGTCTCGAAGAAAACGCGTATAACTTCGCTGGTTTGAAATAGCAGGAGCGCAGCATTGATATCAAAAATTGCATCATACTCGAATGTTCCAACCGCTGTATTCGACAGTTGTGTTTTTGCAGTTTCGAAGAGTTCCTTCAGTACATCTTCTGATGTTCTTGTTAGGTACAACTAAAACATATAAACCAACAATTTGATAAAGCTATTGGTCATTGCTGTGAATGTAGGCACGTACCTTTATTACTTCTAATGCCTTCTTGCGCAGATCCGCTTCGTATGTGCCATTTGGTTTTTGTGCGTAAATATTGAATAAACGCGGCAAGAAGTTTTTAGAATACTTCGCCAAAGCTTCTTTAATTTCGACGTTCTCCTCATTTCCAATCAACTCAGTGAGACCATCGAAAATAGGTGCACGAAATTCTGGATTATTATCCAAAGCGTTGCCAAGAGTGGGCGCAATTAAGCGCAGATTTTCAGCATCTGCTGGGTCACGACAAAATCCTGGGAACAAGCCCCAAAGTTGACAGCACAACAGCTCATAAGTATGTGACATTGATTGTTGTTTCTCTTGGGCATATTTATGCCATTTATTATTGCAATCCAAAGCCAAAGGCAAAATATACTCCTTGAAGAATTTGAATGAAGCACCTTTGGTACCCTCACGGAGCAGCGGTAACAGCCATGAACGTTCGAGCAAAACTTCGCCCTTGCTATTTGTTAATGGTATAGTTTTCAAAATAATCTCCGGACCCATTGACTGTATTGCCGCAATTATAGAGTGCTCAATTTGCACACGCAGTGTGCTTTGTGTGTCGTAGCGCTTTGAAAGCGTCTGAAGTGATGGTGTCAGTTCTTTGCTACAAAAAAGTAGGCAAGATTAATCAAAACTTTAGTACATATGTACATATTAACGAATTATTTTGCATCAGTGAAGACTACTTACCTAAAATACTTGCCACATACTTCAAAGACAATTGAAAATATAAGTATGACATGTTTGGCTATTTCGCCGAAGGGTGCGTTAAGTACCTTTTCTAATGTGGCGATTATTCGCATTATTGGAATGCGGTACACTTCAGCTTTTTCAGTTGTGTCACAAGCCGACTTAATACATTCGTTTAAAATCTCCTTAATACAATTCGAAACACTATTAATTATTTCTGTGCGCTCGGACATCCACAAGTCAGTGGCACAAATATCGAAAAATCTTGGCAACGCATTCATACATAAGTTCAAATCCAATAATGCCAGATGAATATGTCCTTCTTTTAGCACCGTAATCCAAGCTACCGTTTGACGCACATCAGCACGATCCGGGCGATATTCATGTATAGCAGCCAGCAATTTTGCACACAAAGAACCATTCAAATTGGTTGTTCGTGACGCGAAAAGTGAATGCAGAGCTTGGAAGCAGTTGGTGCGAATGAGCACATTAGCAGCAGTCATGATGGAAAGTAAACTTTCGCAAACTGAACGGATGTCTTCTATTTTAAAGCCATTCACAATGTCTTTGAGAAGTGTGAGCGTATGTAGCACTGTTGTCTGCGAATTGGTTAGAACCTCAGGCTTAAATTGGTTTAAACAGAATTTTGTTACGCGACTGCTGGCCGGATGGTGCTTAGCTCTCCGCTGTTCTACATAATCAGCATCCTCGGCCTCTTCTTCATGGGTAGGTCGCATGAAGGAGCTGCCATGAATGATTGATACAATAGCGTGTTGCGCAGCTTTCCGAATCTATAAAAAAAAAACATTTAATGAGCTTAAAATTGTGCTGAAAGTATTAAAAAAGTGAATACTTTAGGCTTTGAATGTATGGTGAATGAAAGTATGGCATCAATGTATTGCCAAGTGGAGGAGTAAGTCCATGTGATATGTTCTTGGGCACAAAGCAGTACGGACAAGCAACCAATTATCTGAAAAAGTAAATTAGCAGATTTATCCAAAAGAAGTTATGTACTTACTTACATATTTTACAATGGTCTGATTCGCTGACTCCATAAAGCGTTGTAAGCATGATAAAAAGGTCTGAGCCGTCTCTCCAAATCGTTTGCGCAACACCGCTGCTGGCACCGATTTGATACCCATTGATAACAGCGAAATGCCCGCAATTATATCATTGTCTTCAGTGCTAGCTTCAATCTGTTCCATAAGCAATATGAAATAGTCCGTCGATGACTCTGTACCCCCACGCTCGCGTATGATTTCGGTAAGTGCGGTTAAGATTGCAAGCATTTCCTTATGCAAGTCGGACGATGCACGAAATCCCACCAGCAGCCTTTTAAAACTCATATTGCTACAAGCACTGTAGTTGGAAGCAAATGTTTTGAAAGTTTTAAAAGTGCCCTGTTGCGATTCCGACATGCTCTCATCTTCCAAGCCGCCATCGTCGTGGAGACTGAAAGATTTTAAACTGCCAGCAACATCGTTGACTGTCGTTGTCTCAGCATTATAAGCCAGGCGTTGATCATGTTTCAATACCGCATCGAAAGTAAGCATGTTGGGATTGGGAGCATGTTCAGGTGGTGCTGCGAAGTAAAATAAAAATAAAAATAACGTTAATAACTAGGATCAAATTTACTTTACCTAAACTTAAGTTTGGCTGAAAGAAACGCGACTTGGCTTTTAATCGATGCCTCATTTGCTCAGGATTAGAAGTAGATGACTGCCCTTTGCTCCATGTTTTGCCTTTAGTGTGGCGCTTCAGTTTGGAACGAAATTTTCCCATTCTGCGGTAGTTATTTTGCCCAAAAATTTATTTAAAATTCCTCTAGAACACTGCGAAAACAAAAACACGTGTCGCTGATGCACTTTGTCAAAGTAAAAGAATCTAAACAGCAGAGAATGTCAGCTAAAAACAGAATGCCAAGAAAGCTGTTGCTGTGAAGCCGAACAGAAAGTTCTATGATAAGTGTTGCCAGAATGTTGAGCTACAAAATATTCATGCTAGGAGCAGCCTACTGTAAGCGTACATATCGTCGTTTATATCGTCGTTTAAAGAACAAAACCGTGTATCGTCATTCTGCAAAATCGCGTAACTGACATTGGCTGCCCAAAAATTGGATTTGCTCACATAAGCTCTTGGCTCAATCCTTATCCATTCGTCCTGTAATATACTAGGCAGAAATTCGATTGCTTTATAAAAAAAGGGAAACAATTTTGAAATATGAGTGTTTTTACTCTATAGAAAATAACTTATGCAATCTCACATACACGGTTTTGCATTTTGTTGATACGTGGTTTTGTACTTTAAACGACGATATGTATGTACGTTTATATGCGGAGGACGAGGGAAAGACAGAGACAACTTATATTTCATATTTATAAGTTTGTTTAGGCGGAGGATGTGAGAAAGACGGAAACAACTGATATTACTCATTTTCGCGTTTGTTTTTTTGCATGAATTTACGAAATGCCCGATGATAACAAAACGTATGAAAATGCATAGATTTCATTTGAACTAATTAAATTTGTATATAACAAGCATTAGATTTGTTAATAATGCCGCCAAAATACACACTTTATCCAAAAAATGCCAAAAAAAAACTAATGCATTTTTATATAAACGTACACTCATTTTGTTTAAGATAATGATCACTTTTCTCCATATACACCAACAATCGGCACTTGTTGGAAAACCTTTTGCACTCACAAACACATTTTATTATTGATATAGACACTTTCACTCACAAGCTCCTCAGTATTTTACGCTTTCACTGACTACTATATATTTTACACCTTCATATTTAATTTTTTAATTAAAATACATTTTCCCCAACAACTTGTGTAAAATAATCACCGATATTCACTTTAGCCGCTTTTCTTCTCTGTTGCTAGTGTTTTCCGCATTCTAGGCGAAACCCAAAAATCTGCCGTGGACAAAGTCAAAACGGCGCGGCGGATTTTCAAAGTAGCGGGTTGTCTCATAGATTTACGTTCTTTGATTGTACCGAAAAAATAGTACAATTGCACTCAAAATATCAACACTGATAGACACGCCAAAACACAGCACTGACTGTAAAACAGCTGGCGCATATTTTGCATTCAGTTGCTGTTTCGCTTTTCGTCGTTGGTGTTCGATTTTTTTGTTACGATTGTATAAAAAGAAGGTAAACAATCACTTTTGCAAAAAAGGTGTGATAATGAAAAAGACGGAGCTCATTTGTAATTGATGATAGAGTTTGTAAAAAAGAAATTGGCGAAATAGTTATGAGGAGATTGGCGTAATTTATAAATTTTTAAGAATTATAGATTCCTGTGTAGTTTACACATGATGATACGATAAAATAATTTGAGGCAAATTACACGTTTGGGAGAAGAAATAAGAAACTAATTGGGAATCCAAAGTGAAATTAGCAGAAATAGGTGCATAATTTAAAAAGGCAAAAGTAAGAATTACAACGTTTATACTAAACATAGCTGTAAGCTGATAACCTGGCGAGGTGTGGGACTGTGTAGAAACGCATCACGGATCATTTGGAAGTTGTATGTCGGAGCGCTTCTTGCTGCTGCCCAAATACAGAGGTTAGCTTTTGTTTTGTTGACGTAAACGTAAATTGAGGCCATCAACCGCTGCTTCTTTATTGTGTGGAGGCTCTTGAGGTACATTTAGAAAAGGCAAACGGCTAATGCGCAATGGACTACCTACAGGAATGGACTAAGAGTCTACAGGAGTTCCTCTGTAAGTTTGTACATTCTTTTTAATCTCAAAAAACGTAGCTTTTTACGGATTTATATGTATCTAGCTACCTATATCGACTTGGATTACTCACTATGGCTTTACCGATTACTTTGGCCGCTGATTGTAACATTCCTACTTCCACTAGTCTTCGTGGCACTCATTTACATTTCGTTTGTGATGCTTTTCATTTACAAACTGCACAGGTAAGATGTTTTTTTTAGCTGCAATCGGCATAAAACTCGTATTTTACTAAGGCAAATTCGCTATTTGCTGTGCCTCTTAAAACGCCTAGTTAAGCATTTCTAGTTAAGTTTGTTTTGCTATAAGTGCACAAATACTCGAACAAGTTAAAATACATATGTATGTATGTATAATTTTACTTGTACAATTGTATTGATAAGTATTTTAGTACCTCCATTAAAAATCATTTGGCTGAGAGAAGTAAATGCATGAAATTAGCTTAACCAACAAATGTTAATAATAGATCATTGAAACTTATCGTCTCTGTGCAAAATATACGTATCTGGTTATGGTATAAAGGACGAGGCTTCAAACCCTATCTGGACTATGATTGTATTGTCACATTAAGTAAAACTTTTGGCAAATGAAATTAACCTCTGTGCAAATGGTTTTAAACTTTCAGTAAGTTAATTTAAACTTGGGGCAATGTATTTCATTATGGTGATGTATGTTCTCAATGCTCTAGAGGAAAAATCCGAACTGAAAGCTACAGCAAATAAAACAGGAAATTCTTAACCAGCGGGCTTTGGTAAATATTTGTAAAAAAAATAACCATCGTGTATTTAGATTTAAGCTGAATTGGTAAATTACAAGCCACTTTTCACCTCTTTCCAAATAAATGCCGATATTTGAAAGTGTCTATTTCGTCTTAGGGCGAAAAGCAACGTTTTTAAATTATAAAAAAGAACATTCCTTCGAAAAAAAAACGATATCAAAGTTCTTTCGTATCTATATACCCATGCTATACACATATATGTATGTATGTGCATTCATGCCTACCCAGTCGACAAATTTGGAAAAAGGGGCCTTCTGCCACATTCTTTACTCCTTTTCATTTTATATGGAATGGCCAGAATTTCCAGTCCTTCTGCTTTTCACAGAAAGGAAAATATGCATGATGAAACAGTTTGTATTTGACTTTGCAGTACACACATAGCGATACGTCTACTCCGATTTTTATTTATTTTTTATTTTTATTTTTACTTTGATTGCCGTGGAAACGCGCCTTCACGTGTGTCTTCCAAAGGAACGGGGTTATTAAAAGATAATTATTTGACTTTGCCTTCGAATGGCAGCGCTTCCAATAGACCTAATTAAATTTCCAAAAGAAATAGTATTGAATAATCCCTTTCTGAAGGCGTTTATTTAAGAGCACTCCTCCTTTAGCCTACTGGGTAGTACTGTTTTGGGTACTTTGTATATAATTTTTTATTTACTAAGTGTAACACGCATGATTAGCTACATACAAATGATTGTGTGTACATATGTACGCGCATAGGTTTAGGTGCTGCTCTAAACAAAACATTTCCTCATACATATGTATGTACATACTAGTTGTTTGAAAGCAATGACGTGTTTTATTACTGCGTTTACATTTTTTTATCGCATAATTTTAGTGACAAAAATTACTAGTTTTTAGAGAATGCTGTATTAATTTTTTTTATTAGATGCTTGAAAATGTAATTAGTTTTTTTAATTGGCACTTACATATGTATGTAGGTATAGTATGTATGCATGTATGGTATATTCGTTTTATTTTTTCCTACTTCTAAAAGTACGCTGGAATGTACAAATACTCGAATCACCTGGAATCACCTCTTCCTAAATGACGCGCAAACCTTCAATCCCTAAATAAAAAATGTCTGCGAGCGAAAAGTTGCTACGGCAGTGGAAAAAACTTCTTTTAGCCATTTTCTTCAAGTAATTCCCAAAATTTGAATACAAAATTTTGCGTGTTTACAGCAAAGCAAAACTCCAAAGGACAATAAGGATTCACCCTTTACTAAAATATTTCGTATTATTTCGGCCTTATCAGATTTTCTTTTGGACTTAGCAAACTTGCTTTTCATTGAATACACCCGAGAAAAAATTATATGAGTTTTCATAAGAAGCGGACTTAGCAACTTTTCACTCTAAGCCAGCGATATGTGTAAAGATATTAATTTTTATTATACTCTTCTAATGTAAATTAAATATAAATACATACTACATATGTATGTATGTACAAACTCATATTCGATGTTCTGCTTGACCTGCCTGAATATGCGAAAGCTTGTGCTATAATTACTTTGAATTCTAATCTCCAGTCAAGGTTAATCTTGTATGCTCGTAATCCACTTGACTAGATGTAAATATGTACATACATATCGCTAGCTTACAGTGAAAGGTTGCTAAGTTTATTTGTACAAATTTTACATGAGAGGAAAGAAACTTCTTATAGCCATTTTTAAGTATTTTGCAAAACTTTGAGTACAACATTTTGAGTTTTTAAAGCATTGCTAAACTCCATACGAACGAGACGGATTCGGTGTTGATTAAAATATTTCGAATTGATTTGGTCTTTCTGTGTCACTTTTGGACTTAGCAAATTTGCTTTTCATTGAATATAAGCGTGATGAAATAAAAGAAGCACCTTTATTCTTTTGGAGACGATGCATTTTTAATTTCACTCGCATATGAGTTTTCAAAAGAAGTGGACTTAGCAACTTCTCACTCTAAGATACCGTAAGATATGTATGTATATCCAAATACACATTGATACGCGCACGTGCTATCAAAGCTAATTACATATAGAAAAATTAATAGATCTTTAATTGTGTTTAATCAAATAGTTGCCGACAACGTTCATTAAAAAAAAATCAAAACAATCATATTTGCATTACTTTGCAATATTATGGCAGTTGTTGTAGCAGAAATATTACGGGTGAATGTTTGAGAGTAAGCTGATATGATGTTTTTGTTTACCGAGCCGACTTGACTGGATCTTGTGACATAGTAGAATCGTTATAAGATCGCTATTACAGGGTGGCGACGAATAACTTTTACCCAGTTTTTTTTTTTTTTTTTTAAATAAAAGAGTCCTATATAAATTTTGCGAAAAAAGTAGTTTGTACTCATCTCCCAAAGTTTAGAAAGCTGGCAAAAGCAAAAAGGATTGAAATTCTAAAACTAATTAATAAAATTTAAGTAAAATCTGTGGAAAATTAACCATAAAATGCTTTCTTCGGAAAAGCTATAAAGAACCATTCTATTTAAAAAAGAAAACTGTGCTACAGTTATTCGTCGCCACGCTGTACTAAGGCAGTCCTAGTCCGTATCGTTTCGGTGCAGCTTTGATATTTTATTTAATATTTAAAATTGCTTTATGGCTCATTCCATGTAAAAGACGAAAACGACATAAATTTTAAAATGCTCTAATTATATTTATTTCATTAATACCATTTTTTTTAATAACTACATTTCATTAATATGTTGAAAAATATTGAAAAGAATAAAAAGAAGTTTTGTCTATGGAAACTTTTATTTCATGCATAATTACTTTACATTAGTCATAAGGACATGCCCCTCCAGTCACAAATTTATATAATTTTTAATATTTCTATGAAGATTATCTAAGCCTAATTTTTACTGAAAAAGAAAGCGTATAGTACATGTTTTACAACATAAAAATAGAGTTTTTTCTAGTGGCCCATCAGTCACATTCATTCAAATGATAATTACATAAAACTAAGAAACCGTTTGGTATTTTTGTTAAAGCAAGTCACGATGAAATGGCCCTTATCCAAATCGTATTGCTAGGTCTTATTTACTGCGGTCAAACACATTAGTAGATTACTGATNGAACGACATAAATTTTAAAATGCCCTAATTATATTTATTTCATTGATACCATTTTTTTAATGACTACATTTCATTAATATGTTGAAAAATATTAAAAGAATAAAAAGAAGTTTTTTCTATGGAAACTTTTATTTAATGCATAATTACTTTACATTAGTCATAAGGACATGCCCCTCCAGTCACAAATTTATATAATTTTTAATATTTCTATGAAGATTATCTAAGCTTAATTTTTACTGAAAAAGAAAGCGTATAGTACATGTTTTACAACATAAAAATAGAGTTTTTTCTAGTGGCCCACCAGTCACATTCATTCAAATGATAGTAACATAAAACTAAGAAACCGTTTGGTATTTTTGTTAAAGCAAGTCACGATGAAATAACCCTTATCCAAATCTTATTGCTAGGTCTTATTTACTGCGGTCAAACACATTAGTAGATTACTGATATGTACATACAAATAAGCAATGTAAACAAATTTGCTTAAAATAAGCTATATTTTTACGTTGTTGCATTTTGGATTCATATCATTCACAATTTAACATACATACTTACATACATACACTGGCGGCAAAAATAATAGACTCGCCTTACTTTGAAAAGTTTTGGCTATATTTCCATGGTTTATTTTATGTTTAATGTTTATTAAAGCCATATAAATCCCATTTACAAACTTTATACAAAAATTATAAAAATTCGCCAAATTGTCACCAAATTGTCACCAAATGTTTAAACTTTTTATTCAGATTATTATAATTGTTATTCAAAATTTTTGGTATGCAGTTTTGTAGCCCATTCAATTTTTAACCGACTTCCAAAAAAGGAGGAGGTTATCAGTTCGTCGGAATATTTTTTTTTTTTGTTTTTTTTTTTTATGTATGTTACCGCATAACTTTGGACCACGTCAACCGATTTCGATAATTCTTTTTGCATCGGAAAGGTAGTGTCTCAGAGGTGGTCTGGTTAAGATCCGATCAGCGGATCATGAGATATATATATATATTTTTTTTATATGAGAGTTGAAGTCGGTTTTTTTTTTGCTAAAAATTGCTTGTAGTATAATAAAGTGCAAGTTTCAAGTAGCTAGAAAATACCGTTGATTTTTGACAATTTTTTTTGTTGACGATGCCTGGCATTCTCTTTCATATAAAAAAATTGTCGAGAACTCTTTGTATGGGAAAAAAAATCGTGGCACCATCAGCAAAAAAAAAAATCTTACAAATCAGCGGTATTTTGTAGCATACCACATGTACAAAACTGCATACCAAATATTTTGAATAAAAAGGTTGAAATTTTTTTGATAATTTGTCGAAGTTTTATAATTTTTGTTTAAAGTTTAAAAAACGGATTTATATGATGTTTGTTGTATAACCACCTAGGCTTTTTAAAAAAATATTAAATATAAAATAAACTAAAGAAATATAGCCAAGTAGCTCGTTTCTGTAACTATTCTTTACTAAGGCGATTTCATATATGAATTATCTGCCTTGTTCTTCTCTACTGCTCATGAGTAGTAGAAAATGACGTATCTTCCCAGTAGAGAAATAATCGGTAGAGAATAGTTACAGAAACGAGCTACTGATTCTTAAAAGTACGACGAGTCTATTATTTCTGCCGCCAGTGTACATATAAGGTGCATATCGTCGTTTAAAGTACAAAACCAGGTATCGTCGTTCTGCAAAACCGCGTAACTTTATAGAAAAAAGCAAGACCGTAAAGGGGGTGAGGGGGAGGCTGCACGATTTTCCATAAAAAAGGAGTGGAAAGGATCCTATTTTTACTGAACCCTTCGAAGCATCAATTTTTACGGACAGCTCAAAAAGTGGATTGTGGCGTAGGGGCGCGAATATTTTCAACCGACCTAAAAATAGAAGAGTCTATGCGATTACCAAATTCTTTGCGATACCAGAAGTCTTTGCCATAAAAGAGATGTGCAAAATAATTTTAGCCTCGAAGCTAGCGAAAACCAGCATTGCTATTTGCTCGGATAGACAGGCAGCGGTCAAGATACTCGACTCTGTAAGCATCACCTCCCACATAATAAATCAGTGTAGGGCGAACGTTATGGTTTTAGCTGACAGGCAAGTCGTTGCTCTGATCTGGGTGCTGGGGCACCGCACAATTCGTGGCAACAAGATGGCTGACGAGGTGGCCAGGAATGGGTCGGCTCTGGATATCTTGGAGGCAGAGGAGATTCTTGTGCCTCTGAGCTATATTAAGGACCGCATCTCCCAGCACTGGAAAAAGGTGTTTAATAGTAGATGGAAAGACCTACAATCCTGTAGGGTCTGCAGGAGTCTGTGGCCCACCTACTTCGCCAAACGCACTGCTTTTCTTATAAAATTAAACAGGAGGGATCTATCTCGACTAATTGCCGTTTACACAGGCCACTGTACCGTGGGAATACACGCTGAAAGACTAGGACTGGAATACAACAGTTCATGTCGTAGCTGTAATTCTCCAAATGCAGGAGAAACGGTGGAGCATCTGCCCTGCAATTGCCCAGCACTATGCAGGACTAGAATCAGGCTTCTAGGCAAATCCTGATTCTGCAGTTCAACAGACATAAGTGATATTAACCCACTGCAACGTCTTAAGTTCTTGAACCCCACATGCTGGGTTTGAGATAAATATCTGACTTCTGCTGCTTTCAGATTAAATTGCGAGTAGTGGTTTTAAGACGGCACGCATAAGTGCTAATTTAAGTTGTTAAACTCAACCAACCAAGGTTAAACGTCGACTTGATAAGAAGGTGGCCGACTGTCGTCAGTAATCTTCAGAGATTAAACCTCGAAACCAAGAAGAATAAAACAAGGGGTTCCACAAGGTGGTGTCCTCTCCCCCTCCTGTTCAACTTCTAAATCTCGAAGGTCCCCCAGCCACCTGAGGGAGTTTCCCTGATCTCATACGCTGACGACTGTTCGATATTGGCGTCTGGGAATGGAATTGACGACCTCTGCTCAAAAGCAAACGGCTATCTCTGCAGCCGTCGCTTCTTTCTCGCTTCTTCACTGCGATGAGCCTAACACTATCCCCAACGAAATCAACGGCGACCCTCTTTACCACCTGGATGAAGGAGGTCAGGCTTGAATTAGGCATTCACGTCGATGACATACCAATACCGAAAGTAAAAAACCCTAAAATCTTAGGGGTCACTACCGCAGTTGTCAACAAAGTACAGAACCCCAACAAGGTCCTCAAGTTGCTCGCCGGCAGCACCTGGTGCAAAGACAAAGAAACGTTGCCGGCAACATACAAGGTAATTGGCCGTCAGGCTCTAAACGATGCCGACCAGTTTGGTCGGCCGGGACTAGTTAGACGCAGTGAACGTATCTACAGATTTTTCAGAACACCGCACTCCGGACAGCGGCTGGGTGCCTTCTGATGTCGCCTGAGCACCACCTACATAGCGAGGCCCAAGTGCTCCCCGTAATGGAGCACAACAAAATGCTTTGTGGACATCCCTCCCTTTAGTGTCATCCCATGAAAACAGCACATCTTTCAGCCTTGAAGGCGCAGTGGAGAAACTTACTTCATATCGTTCGAGCAGCAACACCATGCTATCGAAGCGATTGCTCGTGGGATGCCACCGTGGAAACCACCCCCCAACAACGCTCAACTGCAAATGTGGAAAGGATCTACCCAGCATGCGGACAAGGTCCAAACAACACTCAACATCTCATCGCATGCACCTCCATACAGACCCTGATACCAGAAGCACTATGAAAGTGGCTCGCTTCCTCGGTTCAGAGTGAGATAAAAAACAGCTAGCTAATCCTTTATACTTTAGACGCCAACATCGCAGCATATTACGAACGGTTTTTTATAGCCCATTTCCACCAAAAGCTGAACTTCAGTTAAGAGTTCAGTTCCAAGAATTTAAACATGAGATGATCGGCAAAGTTTATTTCTAGTATGAGCCATTATGCTCTTCGAGTTGTAATCTCCTTTTTCCAATAGGCATAAATTGCAGTTAAGACTTGGTGGGTGGAAATTAAATATTAAATCTTTGAAAACTTTTATATTGCACATATTTGTTAGGAGCGGTTATGCTTTCCTACTAGATAATTGTATAAATATACCAGGGACGGAAAGTAATCATTAGGTTTTAAATTTTAACCAAAAAAGTCAACAACTTGTAATCGTCGTAAAACAATTTTAACTATACCCACGGATTTATTTGTGTACGTACGTCCTTCTGTAATTTACATTGATTTTTATTTTTCGAGTTTAACCATTAAAGATTAAAAATAATAATTAATTTTTTAGTTTTAGTTTTTCGCTCAAAGGAAATTATTATAACTTGATTTTTATTTTTGCGATCAAAAATAATGATTATTTTATGATTTTTATTTTTACGCTCAAAGATAATAATTATTATTGAGTTTTATTTTTTCACTTAAGTATAATGATCATTTAAAAACTCAAAAGCTGTACCAGCGTGATTTTCGAGGTATCCTTTTCAGAGGTAGCGACACCCTAATAAAAGGAATAAGTCCCAAAATATTCAGGTCAAAATTTCAGAGGTATTTAAGACGTATTTATGACCTTTTAAATTGTATAATTAATTATTATTTTTAAGTGGAAAAATAAAACTCAATAATAATTTTTATCTTTGAGCAAAAAAGTAAAAATCATAAAATAATAATTATTTTGGATCGAAAAAACTAAAAATCAAATAATTATTATTTCCGCGAGAATAATTATTATTTAAGCGAGACAAAACTAAAATCATAAATTAATGATTAAATGCTGATTTATATTATTTTACCCATAATTATTACCGTCCCTGAAATATATCAACACATATTTACTATCTATACAATCTTCCCAACGTTCAATCGAAATGATTAATTTCTTCCTTATCAGTAACGGCGTTTAAGATTGTCTAATACCACACATATTTAGATTACCGCTGTGTCTTCGACGGANGTTATACAATCTTCCCAACGTTCAATCGAAATGATTAATTTCTTCCTTATCAGTAACGGCGTTTGAGATTGTCTAATACCACACATATTTAGATTACCGCTGTGTCTTCGACGGAATTTAACAAATAGATGAATCAATAGGGGTCTTCATGAATGCTTGCAACTTTCCATAAATGCATACTTATTCCAATTTTTGCGTTCTTTTATTACTTTTTACTAATGGATTATCTTGTTATATAATTACTAGGTTTTCCTGCAGTCCGCCCTCATTTAGTTCTATTTAACGTTATGATTTCAAATGTAACAAAAAATGAAATAAATTTTATCACCGAAAGTGATACATTTTATATAAAAAATCGCTTATTGCCCCGAGGTTCCCGAACATGGTCTATGTGTCGAATTTCAACTAAATTGGCCGTTTCATATTTAATATTAAAACCATAAAAAAGTAGCTAGTTTTTATACTATATAATTTTTTTTTAATATTTTTATAGGTAGCAATTCAAAAAATGTGTCTGAATAAAAGCATATACCAACAAGAGGTTTACGCCGATAGATATTTCGTCGTCAATCTTAGAAATAAATAGCGCCGGCGTAGGAAACTAATTCATGTTAAATTGTTATGCAACTTTATGAAAAATATTATTAAAAAGGCGCCTAATACATATTTGAAATCGGTGCATATGTATGTTTACTGAAGTACTTTAATATAAAAAAAATAATCGATTAACCAATCAGTACGATAATCACTTTACTTTTCCTCCCAAATCACTCCGAAACACTTCACTGCTACCAAATATAAGGGTCATTTCATACAATATTTACACCTCCCTTAAAATTTTTTTGGTGTGAAATATTTTTTTACATCCTTTATCGAAAAGAGGAGACAACTATTTTATTTCGTCTGGTATTCGAAAAAAAAATCTCCGAAATTTCGAATTCACAAAGAATTAAGGTATCCATACACCTATGCGATTCTGTCGCAACGAATCTGCACCGTTTTTGATGCTACAGACGTTGCTGCTTCGAAAACGCAAGTACGCACACATCTGTGCGATTTTATCGCAGCAAAAACTGTCAATTTATAGACAAACCAAAAATATTTTTCAACAAAAATTAAATTCTTAACTTTTCTGCAACAAATATGTTTTGTTTTCTTAGGTTCGTACGTTGGCAATAACTGTTATCAAACAACGTAAAAAATAAACCTTGGGCTATAACTCTTATCCGCGAAATAAAAAATATTTTCATCTAATAACTGTTATGAAACAACGTTTTGTTAACAGTTATTTTTGGTCCCTGTTTAAAATTTTTCGCAAAATGCCTTCTAAGGTTCTCTTTGAACCATCTATCAGGACATGTTTAAAGTTTCTCTCGAACCGTCATTTGCTGGTTTTAATCCAGGTATTTTTGACCGGTTGAAAAGCTCGCGTCTTATGGCGGTCTGCACCATTGAGATCTCAATTTAGCATTCGGTGCTTCGGGAAGCTCCTTTTTCGGATCTCTGTTGTTGCTGTAGCGACTGCCTAGACCGTAGAGTCCTTCAATCGTTGTTGTCAAGCTAAACTAACGGTGGACCTTGGAGACGTGATATTTCGACGGGATCGGAGCAGTGGGAGAGGGCTGTTAGATTTAAAATGAGTGGGCTTAGTCCGAAAGATTTCGGATGTTTCGCCGTCGACGTGAATTCCAAGATGTAGCCTCATCTCTTTCATCCAGGTGATACAAATGGTTTCTAGTGAAGAAGCGGGAAAGTTCGGAGAGGTAACTGTTTACTTTTGAACACATGCCATCAATTTCATTGCTGGCCGAGATGATAGATACTCCCTCTGGCTCTAGTCCTTAAAGGTGTGCCAAGCATACCTCGAGCATCGGCTTTGTCGAGTGCTATAGAAAGCGCCACTATTATATCTATTTAGTCCAATAGTTATTAATTTAACATTTATTTTCTTTCATGTCCAATTTCCAATAAAATATTTAATTTCGGCTCTCTCTCTCTCTCTCTCTCTCTCTTTTCAGGGAGGTAATCATGCGCACTGTTCGCACGGATCGTAAATTCTGGGAGTTCGGTCGAAAATTGGTCGCCGCTTTGTGGGATGCTCACGCGCGCATTTATCATGGCTACGAAGTAATCGGCATGGAGAATATACCAGAAACTGGACCTGCGTTGATTGTGTACTACCATGGCGCTATACCCATCGACATGTATTACTTAAATTCACGCATTATACTGCAAAAGGATCGTCTTATATACACCATTGGCGATCGATTTCTATTCAAATTACCCGGTTGGGGTACAATATCCGAGGCATTTCACGTCAGTCCCGGCACGGTGCAGTCTTGTGTTGGCATTCTAAAAGAGGGTAATTTACTAGCCATCTCACCAGGTGGCGTTTATGAAGCACAATTCGGCGATCAATACTATGAACTGTTGTGGCGTAATCGTGTTGGCTTTGCAAAGGTTGCGCTGGAGGCCAAGGTGCCAATAATACCTTGCTTTACGCAAAATTTACGCGAAGGTTTCCGACAGCTGGGCATATTTCGCAACTTTTTCATGAAACTCTACAATACAGTGCGCATACCGGTTTACCCCATTTACGGTGGATTTCCGGTAAAGTTTCGCACATTCGTGGGTCGACCGATAGCGTACGATGGCACGCTAACGCCAGAGGAGCTGCAAATGAAGGTTGCAATTTGACATACATACATACGTAAATATTTACCTTAAACATTTTTGAGTGGATTTCTGTTTTTATCTTTCAGGTGGCCTCGGCGTTGGAGGAATTGATAAATCAGCATCAACGTATTCCTGGCAGCATATTTCATGCGTTGCTTGATCGTATTCCCTCACTTCGTACCAAAAGAAAAGTCCCGGAATAAGTCGCTAAAGCCGCATCTGTTCAGCGTATTTTAATTTGATAATCTCTACATACTCTACTGTGTTAAATTTTCGTTTTTCATTTCTTTGAAGGGGAGGGAAACGCAAAAGACTTTCTGCTAACTATACAAATAGTTTATTGTGCACCTATCGGGAGAGTTTTGCTTACAAAAAAGAATACATAGTAAAAAATACTTTTAAAACCTTAAAACTAAAGACAAAGAACAAAACTTACGATAGTTGATAGTTCTATTGTAGACTATACTCGTATAGTACTATGTATAAATAAGTTCATTCAATTTATCAATAACCCATCTTGCAATATGCAACTGTAACTGGAGCTTTTTTAGCGTTTACATAAAATAGCCTTAAGTGTACTTAAAATGCTTTCAGCTAAGCTCATATCATGCAATGTGAACAATTTCTCTTATCTAAAAACATTTTTTTTATTAGAACAGATATGACCATCGGGGTTCGTTTTATATTTTGCATTTATGTATATTTTTATGATTGAATTAATTATGCAATGCATCTGCGCATTCTGGTTGTAATGGGAAATTGATTATTCCAGCAATAAAAAAAGTGTGTGTATATAAATAAAACCCGTAGTTAAGTCGTAGGTTAAATTTTTAATTTTGTTTAAAAACAATGAAATTGTTTGCGAAATAGTATTCCAGCTTTCATTTAACCGCTCAGTGTACACATACTACTTATACATACTTGTTTTTTAAATAAATTTCACTACGTATTAATTTATCGGTATTCACATACTCATTTGAGTACGTAAATGTGTATTGTGCGGCATAAAAAGTGTACTTTTTATTATATAATTAGATGGCATGTGAAAATTAAAATTAAAAAAGATCATATCAATTTATTCAAAACGTATTGACGTATTATTTCGTGAAAGAAGCGCAAACAGCTACTAATGATAAGATAAATAGGTCAGTTCTTGTTGGGGAAGGTATATGATTAAAATCTCCGTAAACCTTGGAAGAGTTTAAGTAGGACAAATGGTAATAAAGATGCCTCGAATACTGCAAGCGAACTAAAAAATATTTACGAAAATCTGATAAGAATCAATTTAGATACACATATGCATGTTGTTATACAACAACTAATAAGTCTAGGGTCGCGGTTGACGGACTTCTGGAATTCCTGCTTGTGGGAACAGGACCAAGGACCCACTAATTTATCTTAGTCGTGGTATTATGAGTAGACTGCGGATTTTTATGCTGAAAATGAAGCCTAAAAATGTGTACCATATAACTATAAACAAAATGTATAAAAATCTCCGCCGCGAAATCCATCGCCACACTGTTCACCACCTGGACTAAGAGGTCAGGCTGAAACTCTACGTTTATGTCGATATCAACCAAATACCGGTGGTGAACCGTCCCAAATTCTTGATAGTCATGTTCCTTCTCAGCGTACGCACCAGCCACCTGACAAAAAGTGCGAGCTAGGAGCAAAGCCTTCCAGTCACTAACCGGTAGCCCTTGGGGAGCCGACAAAGAAATCCTGTTCGCCACGTACAAAGCAATCGGTCAGTCGGTGTCACAACAATGCTGAGAGTATGCAAAAGACTTGTGCTCTTGTCGACTGTAGGAATGCAACTGATTTATTGATGAATGTTCATAAGTAAGATAACTTATGTGACATCCTTTTTCTTTTACAATAAAACAACTTAACGTATTATAATTCAGTGAACAGTGAAATCTTAAAGTACTATAGTCAGTAAAAAATCTAGTGAATATCCATATTTGCATATGGACATACATACCATATACTAGTTGAATGAAAACAACATAGATTAGTAGCATAAGTAGAATTCAGGAACTATGAACTTAAAAGATATGTATTAGGAAGTAGATGTGAGTTAATGCAAAGATATATTGAAAAATATAGTAGTAAATATGTAGGTAAGAAAATTTACAATTACATGAGCATCAGTAAGTATGAGTATGTCCATATCTTTGTACCGGCTTTACCACGCGTCCACTTCGCGTTCGGATGGTTGGCGAGCTGATACTTGGCGTTAGTTCGCCGCTCGATACTGCAGGTTCGTTTGAAAGCTCTTCTATTGGTTTACTGGAGGCTTGCTGGCTGTCAGTCTCGCGTGTCTCAGCGCTTGTCTCCGCATCGGGAATAGTAGCTCCAGTTTTGCGCAAGTGGTGATTGTTTCGGCGATAAATCGCTCCGCTTTCAGTTTGTACTATAACGGAACGGGGATATTGCGTTTCGGATATTACTTTTGCTGGTATCCATTCACGATGTCCCTTCTGTAGCAATACTTTTTCACCTGTTTTCAGCTTTGGTCTTTGACTAGCGCCCCGGTCTGCATATTGTTTTTGGCTGCAACGTAATCGAAAGAGTTCTTCCGGAACCTTTGGCACTACTTTTGGTATTAGTTGGGTTATGTCTGTCGGGATGGTTGATCTGGTGACACGACTAAATAAACGCTGAGCTGGTGATTTTAATTTAGCATTACGGTCGGTATTACGCAGCGTTAGAAGCCCTTTGTAAATGTCTGAGCCATCTAAGTCACATTTTCTTAGAAGGTTTTTTGCTGTTTGCACGTTTCTTTCAGCAAAACCATTCGACCTAGGATAATGCGGTGAAGAAAATCGATGTTTGAATCCCCATTCCTTTGAAAATTCCTTAAATTTATTTGCCGTGTACTGCGGGCCGCCATCACTTTCGAAGACCTCTGGAATGCCATGTGTTGAGAACCACTGTCGTAAGCAAATAATGACTTCCGTTGCTGTTGACGACTTCAGTTGTTTAAAATCAAAGAACCCTGAATACTGATCAGCTATTAACAAGTACTCGTAGCCTTTGTAGTGAAAAATATCCGAAGACACTATTTGAAATGGATATTGTGGTATTTGTTTAATAATGGTTGGCTCTTTCACATTCGCTTTTTGCGTTTGCTGGCATGCAGCGCATTTGTCTATAAAGTTCTTTATATCCGTAGATTGCCCATACCAGTATAAGGATTGTCGAGCTCTTTCTAAAGCCTTGGTTAAGCCTATGTGTCCGGAATGAATTTGTGGTAATATCTTTATAATAAGCGATTTCGGGACTATGATTTTGTTGCCTTTAAACAGACACCCACCGTCGAAAATGATTTCATCTTTAACAGTGGCATATTTTTTTATGGGTGCCGGTAATTTTTGACCGGTTTCTGGCCAACCGTTAAGAACGACAGTTTTAAGCATTTGTAGCTCCGAATCTTTTTCTGTTTCATCGACGAAAAGCTTATAGAGATGCTC
Source organism: Rhagoletis zephyria (assembly GCF_001687245.7). Lineage (NCBI taxonomy): Eukaryota > Metazoa > Arthropoda > Insecta > Diptera > Tephritidae > Rhagoletis > Rhagoletis zephyria. Next base: position 277,423 of record NW_016157434.1, read on the forward strand.
ATCCATGGAATTGGATATTGTGACGTTGACTTGATATTCTTCTTCTTCCTCAACCTCGTTTGGCTCGCAGTCGCGACTAAGTGTGTCAGCGATTGGTATCTTACAACCTTTTACGTAAATTACTTTCGGTGCATATTGAATTATGTCCCATAAGATTCTTTGTAGTCGTAAAGGTGCGTTATGCAAACCTTTTTTGAAAATAGTTTCGAGTGGCTTATGGTCAGTTTCGATTACTAAGTCTTTACCATAAACATACTCATGGAATTTATTGCAGGCAAATCGAATCGCCATTGCTTCTTTTACAAGTTGTGGGTGATTCTGCTGTGACTTAGTAAAGGAACGCGTGGCGTATGCGACTGGCTGATCGTCTTGCATCAAACA
>NW_016157434.1:277828-303714 GCF_001687245.7 Rhagoletis zephyria
CAGTCGGTGGCAAACTACGCAGCGCCAGTGTGGTCGGCAGGCACACACAGTAGAGAAATTTACAAACCTGCCAGAATGCAGCTCTACGCACGGTTACAGGTTGCCATCTCATGTCACCCAAGCATCACCTCCACCAAGAAAGCCAGATGCTGGCGGTGGAAGAGCATAACACCTTGCCATCGAGGCAGTTTCTCGTGGAATGCCATCGTGGAAATCATCCCAACAACACCCTGTTTCGAAAGGATCCACCCCCGACATGTCAGACAGCACCTGCGCGGCTGGAAACCCTACGTTGAGCCGTGCATAGACCACCCATTCGACGTAGAAAAATACAGAGCGACACCTAACCACCTATAAACTGATGCAGTCAGGACGAATCTCAGCACCCGAAAGGACAACATCGTCCTAGCCGATAGGCGAAGGTTGGCGAGATCCCTTAAAAGTTGTTGTAGGGCTACATCTGCTTCGCATACTTCTGTTCAGGGCTGGCATCGAGTCAAACCCTGGGCCAGAAACCTATACCTGCGTCGCGTGGCAGAGACGACTACACCATAACTCCACCTCTGTCAGGTGCAACTCCTACAACGGGTGGAGTCACCTCCGAGTTTGCTCAGGCCTTTTGGGCTCACAGGCAAGTGGACCACTTCATACGTGGCCCCTTACTGCTCGCACCGACCAGCCTCCACGACACACCAGAGCCCGCCTAATCAGCACAAACACTGCCGCACCACAACACAATAGACCACAGCACCGATACAACAGACCACAGCACCGATACAACAGACCTCCAGATGTCGCCCGAACACCATCTACACGGCGAGGCGCAAATGCTCCCCGTAAAGGAGAACAATATAAAGCTCTGCAAGCAGTTCCTGATCGGGAGCCACAGAAGTGGCCACCCAAGCAAACAGCTGCTTGCAGAGGAGCCATCGCCTAGGCACGTCAGGAGGCATCTATATGAACTGACAGACGAAGTCCAGAGGTTCATCAAGCAACCTCTGGACCCGACAGCTTACCGACAGGCCCTGAACGGCATTCACAGGGACTCAGTCTCGAGTTACGTAGACTCTAGACCTGTGAATGCCGTTCTAGGCATACCACCCCCGGACATAGACGAGACGGAGCTTCATCTGCCTCGGGAGACTCGGACAACACTCGCACAACTTCGCTCCGGCTACTGCAGCAGGTTAAACTCCTACTTGAGTAGGTTGAATGAGGATGTGCCGAATGAGTGTCCGGCATGCGGAGAGACCCCACATGACTCGAAACATCTCTTCGCATGCCCGGAAAACCCGACAACCCTAACGGCCTTGTCCCTGTGGACAAACCCCACAGAAGCTGAACGCCCCCTAGGGTTGCCGTTAGTGGAACCTGACGACAACGACTGAGATACCAACCGTCCTGGGCGGGGTTGTTGTAGCCGCTACAACAACAACAACAACCACACCACAGACCCAACCGCACGACCACCCACACACCGCCGCCAACAACTCTTGCTTCCTCTGACAAGCTGCTCGATGTGTCAGACCAGGAGAGACACCCCACGACTCGAAACATCTCTTCGTATACCCGGAAAACACGACAGCACTGACTTCTTTGTCCCTGTGGACCGACTACATTGAGGCTGCACGCTTCCTGGGATTCCGTTAGTGGAGCTTGACGACAACGACTGAGATATTAACCGATCTGGGCAGGGTTGTTGAAGCCGCTACAACAACAACAACAACGCTTTTATACTCTACAATGCGATCCAATCTCGGATGATTACCCTTCGAATTGTTACCACCCAAAGAACTTGCACTCTAATTGCTAGGTTATTTTTCGTTTATTGTTCGTAACTTTCGTAATTTTTGGCCTTATTATTATTGCTACATTTACATTTACTCATTAAACTCTACACATTACATATCATGGAAATCGGCAGAAAATGCTTTTGGGGTGATAAGAGATCAACTTCGGTAAATTGGCATTTCATGCAATTTCAGTTATGCTGTGCAGTTAAAAACTTATAGTTATAAATCATAAATCGCCTAATGAATTTAATATGTCTCTGCCATAATTAGTACAACCAGCGAGGTCCAGCCCGTGAAAGGATAGCAGCCTTTTCCGTGTCCTGTGGTGTCATCGTACTGTTCCCACAGATAACCGGTTCTCTTGTATTCACGGAATATATTTCCAACAACATTCTCGCGCAGTTCAGCGTAGATTTCCCGTGCCAGCGCAGCATATGGTCCCTCAATGGTACCGTAGTGGTGTAACGCTCTTATCGCTAAATAGTTTATGTTTATCCAAATTGGACCACGCCAATATGGTGGATCATGCTCAGTGTTGCGTTTCATGTACAACGGCGAGTTCTTGGATAACGAACGAATCCCGTAATTCGTCCATAGTACATTTGGATCACGGAGATTGCTGAGCAACTTACCTAAGTACTCTGAATCGTGATCGAGTATATGTAATAGAAATGGGAATAAATTCACGTAGCCATATGTCGAGTCGACAAATTGCCGCTCGGGTTGCTTTAGAGTTACACGCACCATTTCCAATTGTGGTTGCTGATTTCTCATAAAGTTTTGTTTTGTCACCTTTGGACGTTTAAGTACTACCGCATCTGTGTGCAGCCCCCAGTCTGTATAGGTCTCTATGAATGGACTCAAATGATGCTCATTTAGCAATTTGTTATCTGCCAGAAATGATGCTGTTTCATAGTATTTAATGCTATCTTTTCCAAGTATGTCAGATAAATCACTCATCACCCTTGCTGCTAGTGCAATCCAGCAACGCAAATCGACATGTCGTTCATAGCTGGTGGGATGCGAGGCACGTGGGAAGTCATCCAATCCGGATGTTAAGGTTTTGGGGTTCAATTCAAGCTCGCTAGAAGCATTTCGTCCGCGCCAATAGTATGTGCCCAATATTTCACCACGTTGTGTAGTATTGTACCATGAAAACCATGCTTGTAAACGAGGGTACAGACGCTCCAATATGTCGAGTCGCCCCTTCACCGAAAGCTCTTTCTTATGATGCGTAAGTATTTTGTCAAGTGTGAGGAAAAACGTGGGCGGATTGGCGTTGCTATTGTGTTGAACTACAAACTCATCTGGTACTTTCGCTAGTGCTTCTACACCTAAAATCTGTTCTCGCGGTATCCATCCTTCAATGTTGAGTAGGTCAAACCAGTGACACATAATATCCAATGCAATATCCAAATCCCAAGATGCTATAATTAAGGATTGAAAGCCTTCATCCCACAAAAAACCGCGTGGAAAGAAGGAGCGTGACGGTACAGCGGTGTACAATGGAGCTTTCCAATAAGGTACTGGTTTTTTAGTGTATACTGATTTTACTTTACTTGAACCATAGAAGTAGCCGATACCGCCTATTAGATTGCTCACTGCATATTTTGCGAATTTTATTTCGTCAGCTGAATATCCCTTGGCCTGCAAATGGAATGTGCCCTCAAATTGCGTATCGAAATCAGCCAATTTATCTTGCAAAGAATTGGTAAACTCTTTAGCTGTGGGCGGTTTGGATATACTCTCACCGTGTGAATAACCAGATGTGGACTGATAAGTGATATCCATTGTAAAATTCACTTCAGTGGTGATTTGTATGGCAATGAAATTGGGCTCGTCCGGAAGCGCGCCATTTTGCGAAATCATTTCTCCTGGCAATCCAATAAACCGCCTGCCCTGGCTATCAGAAAATACGCGGAAGTGTGCGAAGACAGTTTCCTTCAGTTTGCTAAGCGATGGAGCTACTGTGCTCAAATAGGATTTATGTAGAACTCTACCTTTAATTGGATGGAAACGCACCTGCATAAATGGTAAAACATTTCAGCTATTCGCAATGAAAATGAAATAATAAAATAACATACCTTGAACTCTCCCAGTCCAAGTGTCTCGCCATAGACACCTGCCTCAGGACTGTTGTCGTTGGAAACGTACCTAATTTGCCCATTGGTGCGTTCATCTAGCGCTACATACCAAATCAATGAAAATGTGCGATCGAATGTTTTCGAAATATTTTGCGCAGATATACGCGCTGTCCAATCGCCTCCGAATTGTTTACCAGTCGGATATTTAACAAAAGAAGTCTTCAGTTCAAATGGCTGATCACGTATTTCTTGCACACCAAATGTGCGGCCATCATGATGCGTCCAACCGTATTTTTCCAAGTTGTCCCCTATTTCACACCAGTGGCGTATGCCTCTACCCCCATGTCCCAAATTGTACGGACTATACCACATCAGCCCCATTACCAAGGAGTGCGGGTCACGTGTTTTCATCCCAAAATAAGTATTTGGCCTATATGAACCCCAATAACGCTCGGGGTCGTCCAATCCTGTGCGTGTTACCATCTTTTCATTATCGAATGGAGTATTTACACGCGTTTCTAGGTAACCCAAGTAGCCAAAATAGGATGCAACGCCCAAGCAAACACAACCTATTAGCGTTTTCCATTTGTCCAACATTATATTGGGCCATAATGAGAAACTGTTACGATTCTTGTGTGCTCCTTTTGACTTATTTGCTCCGGGGTTAGGAGAGGACGTTGTACTAGAACTAGAATTGCTGTTGCCTCCGCTGCTGTTTGTCGAGTGCGAGTCACTCTTCTTGTGTTTGGCGGAACTTTTGCTGCCTTTGCTTGGGTTATTGGTTGCAGCATTTGTTGGCGTTTGCGGATTGCTCCCACTGGACTTGCTGGCAGTGCTGTTGCCAGTGTTTGAATTCGTGCTGCTGCCAGCTGCGCTAACATTGCGTCGCTGCCTAGCCATTTATTAAATCAATGGCTGATTTCGAACGCTGCTGGTTGGACTGCTATCTTAAGCGAATGCCACCTAAAGCATTTAGAATGAAGTTTTTAGTTACAGATTAAGTGAAATGACTTGCCCGTTTTTGAGTTATCAGCCGAATTCACCTTCTTATCGTACACTGTCAAGTATAAGGGCGCGGGCACACAACGACGCAGCGTAAACGTAGGTTGACGGACGTAGAGAGCAAAATATCCTGTACGTGACCAAGCTGTATTTACAGGTGATTGCGATAAAAGCCATGCTTCAAGGCGAATTTATACAAGGTGGTGTTCAAGGCGAATTTATACAAGGTGGTGTTGATGGCGAATTAAATTTTTGGCCGCGGTACTACTGACTGTCAAAATAATGTGTTTGTTGTAAACAAGGCGAATTCATTTTACAACAAACACATCATATTGACATTAAGACGTACCTCGGCGAAAATCTAAATTCGCCATCAACACCACCTTGTATAAATTCGCCGTGGTGGTGTTACTAGCTAGGTGGTGTTGGTAGCTAGGGCTTACTGTGGAGTTTTGGCAATTTTTTGTTTCCAATAGTGTCGCGATAGGGTCTACCATTCATCGATGGTGGTGTCAAATTGAAACTATCGATAGTGCCATCGATAGTTTTGCAACTCTACTTTTAACTAATCGCTTCCAATGAAATTGGGATGTAGCCAACTTTTGATTCAACTGATCGCCTCTAAAATTGCCTGCAAAATCGGCTCATGCGAATTGTCCAAAAAAGACAAAATATTGCCTTAGAAAATCTTATAAATTTAGCTGAGATAGAAAAATTCATACATGTTTACCCGAAATGGAAAAATTCAAACATGTTTGCAAAAATCAATTTGCAATCAGCAAATCGATTTCACGCAAACATGATATTTTCGGCAAGCAAGCAAATGTACAAAAGCCCGCTCCTTTCCCCGTTTACCATTTCTTTCTCCACACTTGTTGTTCTGCCTTCCATTTTTATTTTAAATTGTCTTTTCGTATTCTTTAGCAAAAAATATCCAGTAACTTGCCAGTAACCAAATTTCGGAGAGTAAGCCAATATTTACTCCCAATGAGAGAAATATTAAAGAAAGTACACAAACGCAAAACCAGCAAGAAGTTGCTAGTTTTATAAGCAGCTGATTAATTTCATATTTTCCGATTAAATTTTTCTTCGAAAACTAGTATTTTCCATCTTATTATATATTTAAATAGCTTTATTTTGTCAATTGTAACTCTAAAAGCACCACAAACGATTATTTTGTTAATGTGAACAGAGAATTACAATGTGAAAGAAAGTGAATTACATCAGAGACCTCTCTCTCTATACGTTCTCTGGTACGCGAACAGGGCTTTAGCAGAGAACGTATATAAATTTATATACGTTATCTGATGGAAGTTTAGCTAAAACTTAAACCAATCTTGCTTACTCAGCTCCAGAAGATGCCGCTGTTAAGTTCACCAAAACAACACAAAGCAAAAATGTTCACCTAAATGTTGAAGTTACGAAATTTCGTAAACTTGCACGGTTGCTAGGTAGCCGAGTGCGTTTAGCTGCAATGTTAGCGATCAACGTGGCGAAGGTTCGACGCCCGGTGACCGCGGTTTGTTTTCGACGATGCGGTTTTTAATAATTATTGAATTGAAAAAATTTTTAAAATTGCGTGGAATCCCTCTACCATTATCCGCCACACGTCATTTGCCATATTCCATTGCATTTGCAACGTGCCAGGGAGGAGGGAGAGAAAATTCTCGGAAGGAAGCCAAGTGATCGCGAATCAATTTCAATAGACACTTGGTGCCATAAAGATGAGAAACAGTTTTCTTTTTTATCAACATCCGGAAATATTTTTTCCTTTATCAAAAAACTTTATAATTTACTTTTTCAAAATGCGTTTTTATTTAATTTCATTTTATTTGTTTTCTATTTTTTCTCTTTTAAATTAAATTGTTTTCTGTGTCATACATTTTTTAATTAAACAACTGAATTTTTTTTTTTTTTACTAACCTTCCCCTGCTACCACCAGCTGGCCACGGAACAAATATTTTACAACTTTTGTATTATTTTTAATGACATAAATAAACTAGTCAGCGGAACCGTAGATCAATTCAAATATAAACGACTTGCAGGTGTAGCTGGGTGTCTATGTTCGGGTGCATTCCAAAACGTCAAAATACAAAGTATCAGCCTCTTTTTTTCCAAACCGCACTAGAAGAAAAAGTCTAACTTGCGCAACCTAGTTTAAAATTAGCATCTAACCGTTTTTGCGCACATTTGACATTACAATCTACTGAAATTTGGAAATAAAAAAGACTGATGCTTTGTATTTTGACGTTTTGGAATGGACCCTTCCTTTTGTTCGAGAAGTATTAGAAGTGTGTGTGGCAATGGTCTAATATGTATTCGGGATATTTTAGACTAACTGATTCTGAGTTGAATATACCCAGTATAAAACGGTGCTACCATGCTTCTCACGGGGACTCTAACAACCACCCTTACCAAGGCATGACTTGATCTAGATCTATTCAACTCCCAGATGGGTGGAAAATTTTGAACTGGAGAGCAGTGAGAGTGAGTGTGAGATAAGGCCTGTCCGCCTAGTAAAATCATCAGCTGCACTCCTGTTCTTTGGTGGAATTGGGAGTTTCAGAAGTGGAAGAGTGATTTGAGGAATCTTTAAATTAAGCTCTCGAAACAAATGCTGTACACAAAGGGAAGCTAATTCGTTCTTCGTAAAGGCTGTCGTTCAAACTAATACTGTACTGGTATTGAAATCTAGGTTCACATCGCTAGGCTGATAAAAGTTCTAAAAAGGGGCCGAACCTCAAAGCTGTGTTCACTCAAGGGGCCTGATGGTTCATCCACATAAAAGGGAGTCATCCTATCTAAAACCCTCGGAGAGGTCCTCCCAATTCTGACGGAGCTGGTGGTATTGCTCGAAGTTATTTTACACAGCCGTATCAGTTTCGCGGGGATGCCAAATTCAGACCTCCAGTCTTATAGGCATCTGCTTTTAGTGCTGTCAAAAGCGTCTCTGAAGTCGACAAATAGATCGTGAGTATTTTATCTGATCTATGGTGGATTTGTCAGGCCTAAAGCCACACCTATAAGGCGCAACCAGTTCGTCGACGGTGGGTTTCAGTCTTTCACATAATACGCTCGATAAGACCTTGCAACTTATGCTTAGAAGGTTGATTACGCGGTAGTTGGCGCGTATGGCGAGGTCTTGTGGATTGGGCAGAGCACATTTAAATTCCAGTCCTCGGACATGCGTTCATCTGACCATATTCTACATAAGAGTTGATGCATGCATCTTATCAGCTTCACGCCGCCGTACTTACATAGCTCAGCTGGCAGGCTGTCAGTTCCAGCAGCTTTGTTAAATCTCACACGCGTTCTCGCTGCTACCATTCAGTAGAGTGGAAAAATGTTCCCCCCCCTAATCTAAGTACGTTCTAAACATCGGGGACTAGGTTGCTTTGGTTGTTCTTACTAGAGTCCGCCCTGGCCTTTAAACCTTCCGTAAGTCGCCTAATTCCAGTATTTCGGACTCTTCCTTCTTATTACGGCAAATACCTCTCGCTTGCCTCTTCAGTTCGCTGTAACGGTCCCACATGACTCGCGTTCGCAGCGTTGCCCTGTAGGCGGCATTTTTCTTGACACTCCTCATCGTACCAGTTATTCATTCGGGTTCGCTGAAATCGGACTGCGGTTACACTGCTCGCATATATTGGCTTGCTGAAGAGTGCTTTATAAGCGCAGGTGTGAGAGCCGAGTAGCGATTTCTTTTCTTGCAGTTTTGGACGCACATTTTTGCTGCTCATCCGAGGCTTTATTTTCATTATTCACTGGATATGATATATATTTATGGCAGGTCCCATCCCATTGCTGGGAGAGGGGTTTATAAAGCGAGCTGCTTGCATCCGCAGCTACTGCTGAACAGACGCTGCAGACTTCAGTGAGCTCTTAAACCGAATAAGTCCGAGTGGCCCCACCAAAGCTCTATCTCTTTCTGCCATGTGCCAAGGCTTCACTCGGATTGGTTACCGCATCTCGCGCATAGGTTGCACACGACTATACCACATTGCATTCTCCAGAGTATCGACGATGTTTGAATTAGTTTGGACAAAAAAGACAATTAGAATCACTTAAGTGATCTCTAACTAGAACTATCTTCATCAACCCCACTACTGCAGTGTTTTGCAGGCTGAGTTAATATTAAAATGTAAAATGGGACTAACAGCCTCTACGTCTACTGAGTGACCTATTATAAAGCTGAATTTCCAACCAAAGGACACCACCTTCTAAGTACTTTGAACGAAAAAGCTACAGAAACATCCTTGATAACTACGCTATGGATGAGCTAGAAAAATATTCGCTGCGTCTTCTACCCAATTCGAAGTGGACATCTCCCTAGCCTCTTGTAAGTATCAGTTTACTGACTATACCTCTCAGCCTGTTTATGATAGGACATTCTCGAAAGGTATGCTAAAGTTTCTAGCGGAGCTGATTGGACGATGAGGAGATGCTGAGTGTCCGCCAGCAGAGTGGATATTATACATTGCTCGAATGGCCAAGTTGCGAAACAGCAGTTTTTATGAATGTCAGGCTAACCAATGAAATCTCTACTCGCCTTTTGACTTAATTCGTTTGCAATTCCAATGCAAGGATGCAAGCAGCAGCTCGTTATTGAAAAACACCTTTGCTGTTAGGTTGCTGCTATTTTGACCACATGCTGGTAGGCACATTAGCAAAAAGACTAATAAAGTAAAAAAAACACCTGCTCAGCAAATTTAGTACTAAATGCGCATGCGTTGGATACGCTGCAGGCCAGCAACTTCGCAGACTTGAAAAAAAAATCATAGAAGAATACCGCCACTATCGGCACTCATTTAGCACCCAGCGCAATGGCTAATGGTGTGGTAAGCCAATTTGGCCAGGACGCTAAGGAGGGTAATTATGCAATAGGCGCATACAACAGTCCATACATGCAATGTGCAAAATTCAATTCAATGAAGAAACTATGCTCATATAAAGTGGCAAATCCATAAGAAAAAAATAAGGCGCACACAATGAAATCCTCTCAAAACAAAAAAATCACACCTTTGTGCCAGAACTCTTAACAGCCATCGCCTGCCTTTCAATGCACCGATAAGTGTTGATAAATGGGCAAAGGACGTTTGTATGTGTGTGTGTGGGCCTTGGTCAGCAATTGAGGCGGCAGTTGAGGCGTCATTTGAGGCGGTTTTGTTGGAATGACCAATAACGGCCGAACAGTCGCCATAGTCACTGTCAGAGTCACCGGGTAGCAAATGAGCTACATATTAGCACGAGCAGTTGTCGGCGTGTCAGCCAAAGGTTCACTCGTTGACACCCATCGATCATGTAAATTTTGTGCGAGTGTTTTCTCTTATTCTGGCTTATTAGGCTCCATTGACGGCGGCACGTTGAGTGCGTAGCAACACCCAGTATTTTTCGTCTAACAAGCTGCTATCGCCAATGGTCAACGATCGAAGCAAGAGTGGACGAGTGGCCGAGTGGACCTTAATGGTAAATTGTCGATGTCCAGTGTGAATGGCGAACGCCCAGTAAAGAAGAATTAGAACTATGGGTTTCAGTTCATACGCAAACGTACGTACATACATGGTATTTGCGTATATCGAAGGCATACATATGCACATATGTATATACATACATACATACACACATATGTATGTATACATATATGTATATCTATGTACATTAGACTGTACCAGAAAACAAATATGTAATATAAAAAAAGACAAGCTTTTATTAGCGATAAATAAAAGAAGAATAGTCGAACCCCGCACCACCTAAGGGCTTAAGGTTTTGTGGAGTTATTTCTATCCCACTTAAGTAATATACGCTCTACCCTTATGGTTCGAAACTTGAGGATGGAAACACTAGGGCTGGCTTTTGTGGACCTAGATTTCAAAAGAGCATCCAAGCCATATCGACCAATGTCTTCGCAGAAGAACTAATGGGGCGGCAATTTATATCATTCCGGATATCCAGGCAGCTTTAGCAGCACTTGACTCTTGCAAAACGGTGTCAAAGCTGGTAGACAGTTGCAAAAAGGCACTGGAAAAAGTAGGAACCCACAACAGAATGACCATGTGGTGGGTTCCGGGTAACGAAGGCTTCGATGGCAACGAAATGACTGATACTCCATCAAAATACGGTGCCCAATGGAGCCTTATCAGGCCATACAGAGGATGCACGGCAGAGCTCCTAAGGCGATGTTAGGACTTCCAAATTGCAACCCAATGGCAAACGACAAAGGGCAAAAGGCAGACCAAAAGATTCATAACTTCCTCTCGTGAAATCTCTGAGCAGCTGCTAAATGTTTTATAACTCTCACCAGATACCTGACAACGCACTGCATACTGAGGTACCATCTACACAAAATGGCACTCTCTGAGGAGACGAACTGAAGGTTTTGTGGGGTAGAGGAGAAAACATCTTAGACTTAGACTTACATATACGCCTTGGAAAATGATTACCCGAATATGGAACATAACATCCTCCAAAGTGTTTGATTTAATTAATGGCCTTAGGTTGGAGTGACTAGTTAATGGTTAGCACAATAGATCTAGTTAGGTCGCAGCGCAATATAATAACAATAATATACGCGCTAAATATGAAACAAATCTGACCATAAACACGGATATTCCAAATATATCGACTCCTGCGCCACCTATCAGGCAAAAATTGTGAACTTATTGCTTTTAATGTAAGTAGTATACATTTTAAATGCGAACTAAATTGGACCTTAAAAATAGGTTTTTAAAATACATATTTCGATTCCTCTGCCGCTTAGCGGATTAACTCCTGTTTTATATTGCATAGTCGTCGGGCTCGGAGCTAAGCCCTCGAGCTTGATTGCAAGATTTGATTACACCCAGGCGAAGCTGAACAAAAGCTTGTAAAAAAGTTCATCGTACACTCCTGCTTCACGGCAATTTGGAAAAAACTTCTCGGGCGAACGTAGAGGACGCTTTTTATATTATTCGCCATATCTTCGTCATTTACAGTCGGATCTTAAAGCATGATATAAATATAGATATTCTTGTCTCGAAGAGAAAGTTTTTTTTTATTAAAAAGTTCATTGCCTTTAAATATTTATGTACCTTGTTCTAGTACTTACTCATTATACCTCAGTTCTTATCTCCTTAACGTACCACCCTAATGTTAGTAAAAAACTTATTTTGATTATCCCAATAGAACTGTTTAAATTGTTTGTGTTACCGCAGCAGTTATCAACGAAAAATCTAAAAATGCGATCCCTAGATTTGGAAAAAACAATTTTTTTTTTTGAAATTGCTTTGCAAAAATACCTTAGACTCAGGGTTGTACGGCAAACTTTNGAAACATCTTAGACTTAGACTTACATATACGCCTTGGAAAATGATTACCCGAATATGGAACATAACATCCTCCAAAGTGTTTAATTTAGGTTCGTAGCTCACCCCTGCTTCAAGGCAATTTAGAAAAAAAAATTCTTTTTTGGTCGAACGTACATTATATTACATTATATTATATTCGCCATATCTTCGTCATTCACAGTTGGATCTTAAAGCATGATATGTATATAGATGTTCTTGTCTCGAAGAGAAAGTTTTTTTTATTAAAAAGTTCATTGCCTTTAAATATTTATGTACCTTGTTTTAGTACTTACTCATTAGACCTCAGTCTTATCTCCTTCATATACCACCCTAATGTTAGTAAACAACTTATCTTTTTTTATCCCAGTAGAATTATTTACATTTTTTGTATTACATTACATTTTTTGTATTACATTGAAAAAAATTTGTTTTTTTTTTTTCGAAATTGCTTTGCAAAAATACCTTAGACTCAGGGTTGTACGGCAAACTTTTTTTTTTTGCCCGTAAGGTGGTACGTTCTAATGTACATCAATTAATATTACATATCTATCTTTGTGTATCCCAACAGCTATGCAGTTCGTTCACTTAAGTATTCCTCCAACATTTCGCATTTCAAAACACAATACTAATAATAATAACTGTTACCTTACTTCACTCCCTACTGCTTCAGCCAGCCACGTCTAACGTATTTCCCGCTGCGCATGCGTGGCAGCGCCCACCATTTTTTCCCCTACAGCGTGCGCTTGGTCGTTCCTTCGCAGTTGGATGTCTTGTCACCACTTCGTGGTTGCAAAGTTGTGCTGCGGATTTGCATAAAAAAGTGAATGCGAATGAAAATGTTACATTATGACTTTTTAAGTAATTCTTTGTTTTTTTTTTAAATACTATGAAATTGGCTTTGTATCGCTGGCTGTGAACACTGGCTTTAAAGATCGTGACCCTTTCAATTTCGCTCTGATGTCTTTATTCGAAATTTTCAGTTGCAGATATGAAAAGCTGAACTTCCTCACTTGAGCAGCGACGGAATCGTTCCATTTCATTTCGGCGTGTTCGTACTTTTGTCTTGATAAAACCCAAATTATATGTTTTGCGGTGTACGNCCCCTACAGCGTGCGCTTGGTCGTTCCTTCGCAGTTGGATTTCTTGTCACCACTTCGTGGTTGCAAAGTTGTGCTGCGGATTTACATAAAAAGCGAATGCGAATGAAAATGTTACATTATGACTTTTTAAGTAATTCATTGTTTTTTTTTTAATACTATGAAATTGCCTTTGTACCGCTGGCTGTGAACACTGGCTTAAAAGATCGTGACCCTTTCAATTTCGCTCTGATGTCTTTATTCGAAATTTTCAGTTGCAGATATGAAAAGCTGAACTACCTCACTTGAGCAGCGACGGAATCGTTCCATTTCATTTCGGTGTATTCGTACTTTTGTCTTGATAAAACCCAAATTATATGTTTTGCGGTGTACGAAATGGTTAGATGCGGTGTGCCATGCTTTTATTTCGTGTGAATGAAGGTATTTTAGTTTGCAAGAGAACTTTAACGACTCTACCATAAATAAATAGGCACACACTGTAAGAAAACATAATAATAGACACATCACATTACTAACCGCCCTATTCCCATAACACTGACAAAATTCATCGTATGACTACTNACTTTAACGACTCTACCATAAATAAATAGGCACAGTTATTTCATACTCGATTTGAAGACTTAGGGTCAAAACATAGTGGAGCGGCGAGCAAAGCGAAGAGCTAGCATCGAGAAAAGCTTCAATTACAAACGTGTATGTACGGTTTGCTCTTCACTATGCGTTTTCCCATTGAAACATATGCGTTTGAAATCGACGCTTTGCTCGTTGCTCTTTGCTCGCCGCTCCACTATGTTCTTACCCTTAAATATATCAAACAATTTAAGAATGAGGAGCGGAACACACTGTAAGAAAACATAATAATAGACACATCACATAACTAACCGCCCTATTCCCATAACACTGACAAAATTCATCGTATGACTACTGTCACAATTATTGCGCCTAAAACACAATATGTATAAACATTGAGGTTGTTTCGCGTACTCAGTAGGTCATAACAACAACACTGACAATTGTCACCATACGAGAGTTTAAAATAAATTTGCGGCATAGTATTAGGCGCAGTAGTAAAGGCAATAGTCAGTCGCTGAGTTTTGTCAGTGTTGTGGGAATAGGGCGGTAAGTCTGCGTTCAAACACGGAAACTCGAGTTTCTTATTATCAGCGATTTATCTTTTGGTGTTGCCCTTTGCATTCACACACAGAAACTCTTTTGTGCGCAATTGTTGTTGTCAGCTGTGAATCGCCAACTTGAATTACTCAGACGAACAAGAGCACAAAGCGTGTTTCCCGAGTACGGTCGACTCGGTACCCGTCCCCTTTCCTCGTCGCTCTCTCCCCAACAAGCTTCGAGTTTCCGCAACAAAAGTTTTCGTGTCTGAACATCGTCTAAGGGTTTTACAAACAAATCTCTATATTGAATACATAATCTAGAGAAAAATGCGCTCGTTTTTGCTTTTTAATACATATTTTCCGGAAATTTTTGAAGAGGTGGTTAAACTGCTGCTAAGAAGATGCACCGGAGCTTACCACATACCGGAGGCTATGTATTTTCACACAAGGATTGCTCGTAGTATCATGAGAGTTAAATTAAATGCTACAGGAACCACACTACAGGGATCCAAACTAAAACTACATACTTCGAACTGACTGCTAACTATATACTTATATTCAAAATGGTTCGTACCTCCTTAGATATATATGTACATGAATATAAATACAGTAGGCACTGCGAATAGTAGGTCCATTCTGCCCTTAACTCGTCACAACACTACAGATAGCCCTAAAGACTTTATATGCCTCTCTCTTCTTCTCCAGGTGAAGGCGCAATCATGTTTCTTTGACGGAGTCGGAAAAACGACTCAGATCGATTGATCAGATCCCTAACTTCTGCAAGTGATCTTTAATCCTACAATGAACCTTAAAAATGCCTGTAATAATACTTATTTAGCCTCTCCTTGGTGAGGTATATAAGTAGCCTGTATCTCTTTGGATTGTACCCCCCTACCATTGCAGTGATGGCAAAAGACATGTCGGCGGAATGGGATGTGAAAAGATCTTGGGAGCTCTTTACGCGAGAAATTTTCTTTATCCATGGATCTGCTAACAGGTAACATAATTTTAGGAAGGCACTAGTTCTGCGAATGCCCGGCTCTTTGGAGATTCATTAAGACTTGAGTGATCTAGCCGGGATAAAGATAAGGTGATTGGTTTGTATGAGAGGGGAGAGAGTGTAAAGATCTTGTGTGACCACCATAGATTAACTATATTTAGCATGACATGACTTGCGGTTAAATATACTGATGTCAGTGCTCTACACATCGCTGCAGCGTGCGCCTGCAACCTGTTGGCCAAGAATATGAGTAGGGTTCAAACTACTGCCAGGGTTAACATAAAATAGTATAGCATCAATGGGTTGGTGGTAAGACGTGCGTCTGGAACCTATAGGAATCATCAGATAGCGGTGTGGTGAAGCAGACTCTCAATTAATAGCTCACCAAAGTTCGTAGTACGATCGTCCTGTGCTGTAAGAGTGCTTTTTCTACAATACCTGTGGCTACTCTGGCTGCACTGCTTAACCTATCGTCACTTAATGGGTTAATCCATGTGGAGTCCCTTAATGCTACATGGAGTGAGACAGAGATTTAGACGTATCTACAAATATTTTAAATTTCCTATTTTATTTGCTGAAAAGATACCGCGACGTTGAGTTCCTTAGAATGCTGATTACATAGTTAGCAGTAATATAATCGAAAACTCATTAGATATACTTTACATTATTTATCGCGCATATAATGCATTACTTTCCGACTAGGCTGTTACCATTAAGTTTAATAGAGGTGGCTCCAGAAATCAAATCAAGAGACTTTTTTTTCTCTCATTACTCACTAGAAAGAATGTTTTATATGTGACTTTTAAAGCTGTCTTGGAAATTAAATTTACGCTGTCAACTTGAAAAATTAGCAATTCAATAGCTGCAACGAATGACCTTCGCATCTGTCCAATGTGAATTGTAACACCTCCCCTGCACACAAACTTCAAAGGACACACGTTTTTAATACAATAAAAGTACACTTAGAATAAAAAAATACACTAACAAAGACAAAAAACGTGTTAGTAGAAAAAGCAGCGAGAACAACAACATACATAAATTGTAAACAATTGTAAACTTTGATTGCCAATGGAGACAGAATGTTAATGGAGCGAAGAGTGTTTAATTCAAGCGCCAAAAATAATGTTCAACAACAAACGTCACCAAATGACAGACAGACAATCAACTATACAAGCGCACAACCAACCAACCATCTAAGAAACTCCATTGTTTGTCGCATGGTTGGGTGCTTATTCCAAGCGTACTGTACAACTTGGCTATAACGGAGGGATGTATAGACGGACTCAAGTGATATGTGGCGGAGAGTGACAGCCATGGCAAGTGAATGTCATCAATGTCAAATGTCATGGAATAATTTCACAAGGCGTCATCGTTAAAAAGTGAATGGAACTGCTTTGTTTTACTCATACATACATACATAAATAGATAGACGAGTATACACCGCTGTAGAAGCATACTTACAGGCGTTAAGAAGCAGCAGCTTGAAGGAAATTCAAAGCACAAATGTGGTGTAGAGTGATTATATAGTTGAGTGGATAATCGTTGAAACGGAAGCATTTGGTAAGGGGACAGAAGGACATTTTGACTGTACATACTTAGAGAGCATATTTTAGATGTACAATGTAAGCAGGGAGGAATGTATCTGCAGTTAACATTTATGTTTATGGAGCTTCTGCAAGACTATGGTCAGAGGTAACAACAAAAGCGAAAATATTCAAGCATATTGGCATTGGCCGGCAACAAAACTCATTCATTATGATTGTCATCGCTGGCGATTAACGTTCGGTGGAAGACGAAAACAAGACTGGGGAAGTGAGGCAGGAACGCTTACACGGCCGATTCTGGTACGTTTGATAAATGCGCTGAAAAATAGCATCACTGGTTCAATGATGTTTTGATATTAAATGGCTCCGCCGGAAGGACATTTGCCATAACCAGGCAGGCAGAAGCTGAAATATTCCGATAACACGTCAGATCTGACTCATCTGAGTAGATGTGGAATCAAATTTTATAATCGCGTCCAATCTTCACATCGTTATTGCATTCAGTAGGATTATGAATTTCGGGAACTTTGTTTTAGGGATTTGAACCAATTTGATCTTTATTGCGCTATGACTGGTGCCCATTTTTAAATGCATTTAATCTTCAGTACTGTTACATGAATAGACGTGGTGACGGGCGGCACGATTAACATTAAGTTCAGGATTGAAATCAAGATTAAAATTGAGATTAAGATAAAGATAAGGTTAAAATTAAGATTAGGATTAACATTCAGATGAAGAGTAAGATGAAGGTTAATAGCAAGATTTAGATTAAGATTAATATTGACGTTAAGATTAAGATTAAGGGCAAACCTCCGAGGGTATTCCTGCCTTGAAAAAGCTTCTCAAAAAATCCATTTGCCATTCGGAGCCGGCGTTAAACTCCTATGATCCTCCGTTTGAGTTTAATGTTAGGACGCACGCCACAAATTGGAGGAGAAACACGGCCAAATACTCAGCAAAAATGTAACCGCCAATATCAAGGCGAATTTATACAAGGTGGTGTTACTGGCGAATTTAGATTTTCGCCGCGGTACTTCTTAATGTCAAAATGATGTGTTTGTTGTAATATGAATTCGTCTTACAAGAAACACATAATTTTGACATTAGGAAGTACCGCAGCGAAAATCTAAATTCGCCAGTTATATTGTGGTTGTTCACGCTTGCCTGGTTATCTGATAACTAGGCAAGCTGACAACCACAATATTTCATTATTAAACACTTTTTCATAAGAACTAATACTTCAACGCTCACTTTTCTGACTTTCATTCACAGTTTTTGTTTTGTAATTTGACAGCTGAGTCAGCTGTTCTTCTACAGCGAAAAAATTATTTTGAAATCAAAAAATATTTAGAGGTCGCCCAAAGCGCTTAAAGTTTTACATATATTTTATATGGGAAAAAACAAGTTTTCGTAGAAATGGTATAGAATTCTTGAAAATCAATATTCTTCGACCGTTGCATTTTTTGAGATTTTTAGGGGTCTTATAAAAACACGTAGGAATGCTTATCGAGGCCTTACGGTCAAAACCCTCTATCTGCACTTAAAAAAAAAATGAGATTCTGATATAAAAGTCCAGACTTAGCTGTCATCGGGGATATTAATGCTGAAATTGTATAACGCATGTCAGAAAAATTTACTATTAAATTGCAAAGTCAGAATTCACACCAGTGATGAAAGGTAAGTCCCAGTTGGGTTCTGGCATTACAAAGTATTTTTTATGAAAATTCCAGAAGAAGGGTATTGAACATAAGCTCTCGTTATGTTCATACTACATATTTACTTGTACATATATACAGTATTGGCCAATACAATAGCACCCCCATTTCAAAGTGATATTGTTTGCCACTCATGTTTATTTATTTATTTTTAAGAATTTTCAATTAAAATACAGTTCATTCTCTCACAAAACTATTATAAACTTAAGTTTAAAAGTTTTTAAAAGACCGCAAAAAAGTGCAACAAATTTTCACCCAAATTTCAAACTTTTTTCTCAGAAGCGGTAGAATTTTTTTGAATACACAGCCCATTTAATTTTAGTCCAATAATGTGCAAGTTTCAAGTGGCTAAAAATTACCGTTGATTTTTTAGAATTTTTTTCGCCGAGGATGTTGCGGGTTTCTGCCATATAAAAATAAATTGTGTTTAGTCGTTATATGGAAGTAAATGAGACAAAAAAAAAAATTCTAAAAAATCAACGATAATTTTTAGCGACTTGAAACTTGCACATTATTGGACTAAAATTGAATGCGTTATAACACTGTGTACTCAAAAAAAATTCCAGAGCTTCTGAGAAAAAAGTTTGAAATTTAAGTGAAAGTTTGTTGCACTTTTTTGGGGTCTTTTAAAAAGTTGGGTTTTGTTAGAGAATGAACTGTATTTTAATTGAAAATTCTTAAAACCAAATAATTAAACATAAGTGGCAAACAATATCGCTTTGAAAGGGGGCTAATATAGATATGTCCAATACTGTATGTACGTATAAATTAAGTTTCTTCAAAGCATCCCTCACAGGGGGCGCATGGCTTCATTTGAGTCTTATTTCATAAATATTTTCATACAATTTATGAAATTTCTTTCTTTTATGCATAAGCATTCTGCTCATATGTATATGTATATACATGTATAGATATGTATGTATGTACATATATGCGTGCGCGCAAATTGTCTGCTGTCGTATAATTTTGATGTTATTTATTTTACTGCGGCCTCATTTGCGTTATGAAGTCAATCGTCCATACTCACTCACTATACGAAAATTGCATATTTCAAAAATTGTTCCTTTTTCTTTATTATTAACTTTCGCATTCCATTGATTTTGATTCGTCGAAATAGCTCTTAACGTTGGAGATCCACGAGTGTAGGAAGTTTTATGAAAATTGAAGTTTAAGGCCAAGAATCGTCAGGGGATGCCAATCGTTTGGACCTCGGTAATTTATGTTGGTGTTTTTTTTTCAGAGTTATTGAAATAATTGGTTTTCATAGAATACGAAATTTTATTTGAAGCTCTTTAAATGAAGGAAACGAATACAAGATTTCTATTAAATCAAAAAAGATTTTAGATGGTTTGGCTGACTGGTAAACTATAAGATTTAAGAAGGTATAACTATTGCTTAGATATTTACATCTTTCTGAACGTATTCCTTTACTATTTAGTGTGCGCCGACAATGGCACTGGAGCGGTTAAGATATGTTGTTTTAGGCTTACGTGATTATTATATTATTTATTTTTTTATTTTGACAAAAACTGTATACAACTAACTCTCAAACTTTGTGCAATCTAATATATAAAAATCTTGTGTGTTTGTGGTCGAACTCCTCCTAAACGGCTCGACGGATCTTTATAAAATTTTTATGTAGGTATGAGAATCGGATGTAAAGTATATTTCATACCGCTAGGTACAGCGGCGTGGCACCTCCCACACAAACCGAATTTTTCATACTGCATTCCTCTGGCACTGTTCACGATAGAGTACTGGAATTTGGTGAATAGGGTGTCCCTATCCTAAAAAATTTTTTTCTCCATTTTTTCTTTTGGAATTTTAGAATGTTTAGTATTTTTGTATGACCAATCTAATATATGTGGCACCTCCCATCAGAGTGTCCAGATTTGGCGACTTAGCGTAAAAATTTCGGCATTTTTTTCCCTTCCATTCAATTTTTTGTGCGTTATCTTGTAAATGCGTCGAAACACGTGCTAAGTAGGTTATGGAGTTAGAGCTTTAATTTTGATGTGGCAACACTTTTATTCTTATCGGTTTTGTTGTATCATATCGAACATTTGCCAATATTAAGCCACCATTTGTGACAACTCCCGCTGAATGTGAAATTTGCAATTTCATTTGTGGAAATAGCTGATCTCGCTTTATTATAGCTTTTTATTTTTAGCGCCGACCGCTTAAAAGCGGATTGTGCGATTAATCAATTAATATGAGTTATAATAAAGTTATTGATTGCGCAGTCCTATTATGAAATGTGTTAGTACAAATATTTTTTAAAAGTATGAATATTTTTAAAGAAAATTGTTTGTACATCACTATCATATAAGTAATTTGTGTTATTTATCAAGGCATTTTATTCGTTTTTGGTTTTAAAAACTATGTCATAACAAGATAAAATTTTTAAAATAAAATATTTTTTAAGCTTTTTTTTATGAATTTTATAAAAAAATCTTTTGCGATTTTTGGCGATTTTTTTCAGAAGTGGCTCTTTTCTTTTTAAACAATCTGTACATCCTGATTTTTTATTCTTTTTCGTTAACTTACTTTATAAAAGTTTGGTTTAGTGTATGAATATGTAGATGAATTACATTTAAAAATAAAATAAACAGAAAGACCAGCAATATATCAAAAAACATATATCTTTTTTGTAAATAAGGAGACATCCATGGATGGGGAATTTTAGGAAATTTCGGACAAAATCGGGGAATTTCATTGTCGAAATTGGCGAATTCTCAAAAATTAGTTGGCTACCCTGTATCATAATAATAATAATAATAATATCCCTATCGTTCAATTTACTTTGCTTACTGCAAACTGTTGAAAGATTTTTAGAGCGTGTTTTTTTCAAGAAAGACTTCTTATTTTCAATCACTTACAAAAGATGTAGTACTCAATTACATTCTAACTGCTAGCTCAGGATTTCCCGGCAATCGATCGAAATACTTTTACGCAATTTCGTTGCTAAAAAGCAGGACATTGCCAATATCCCGCCGAACAGTACCATTAAAGCTAGGTTAGGTTAGGTTTTCGCGGTCGTCTATTAGACACGCCTAGGCTCAGGGCCCATTGTGATGCCGTATGTGGGGTCAGCAACTCCCAATCTCTCCTAAAACCATTTTGAACTTTGTAGGAATTGTAGAAGTCCCCTGATTTCTACGCATCTAAGGTTCTCCACGTTGTCGAAGAATTGCCTGCCGAGAGTGGAGAGTCTTCGTCTAGATAGAGGAGTGCACTGTCGCAACAGGTGCAGAATCGTTTCCTCCTCCTCTTCATCTTGACAGCTTCTTCAGAAGTCATGTAAACGTAGGGCAAGTCGATAGGCATGCGTGCCAATTAGGCAGTGTCCTGTTGTGAAAGATACTAATAATACCATAATGGGCTTTTTTATATTTAATAGTAGACCAGTGCACTTGGCGCTGAGCACCGACCATAATTGTTTGACAGTTTTGCAGGTGATTTCGTCCTGCCACCAGTCGTTCGCTACTTTAGTAAGCCTCTCGGAGATAAGTAGCTTACAAGTTTGTACGGGTATTCCTTTTTCGTCGTTTATATCCGCAAAAGGAAGTTTTGTGCCGAGTCGCGCAGTGTCTTGGAACCCATATCACCTTTGGGCGAAATGACTCAGCCATCTCGTTAAGAGATGCGCGGCATTTCATGGCTACCATGAAGGTTGTCGACTGTTTCGTGTAGGACTTTGTTGCCTCGTCAGTGATGATATAGACATCAACTTGGGGTATCATATCAGACCTTAGCACTTTCGTGGCCCTGTCGACTGCCATCAATTCCGCCTAAAAAGCTACAGTGGTCCGGGAGACGAAAGCTAATGGAGATTACCAGGTGATAGGAGTATACACCTCCTCCGACCCTCCCCTCGAGCTTTGATCCATATGTGTATACATGGAAGGAGCGTCCACTACGTACAACGTCGTGCTTCCACTCTTCCCTTGAGGGTAGGAGGGTCGTAACCGCTATAGCGGGTGCAGGTTCCGGAAGTACATAGGCCACCATTAAAGCTAGCTTAAGTGAAAGAAAAAATCGAATATTACCCATAGCTTTTACACAACTTGAAGGAGCAGCAGTTTGCGCTTCCCGCAAGCTATAGATAGCTTTTTGTGAGAAGCTATTTCAGCTTTGGCAACATTTTTTTGTTGATATTTATAAGACCACGATTTGAACCTGTCTTCTGGCATATTTCCTTTAATGTTGAATATTAAGACTTTTATGACGGCCCGATTTTGAGGCAAGTTCCGGGTAGCTTATTTAAAAACCGCAAAGCCATTCATACGATGTACATATAATATATGGGCAAATCTAAAAAATAGGTACACTTTAAAAAAAAAATTTTAATTTTTAAATTTATGCGCACACCTATGTTTTATATATCATTTTATTCGCAATCTCTTAATAAATCGATTAATATAAGTGTAATTCATTTTCATCAAATGCTTCAAAAGTTTGACGAGAAATAAGCATGAAATAGAAAACAAAAGAATAAGCTGGGATGAAATTACGCTGTTCAAGTTGTAAACTTTGAGCAAAGATTTTGAAAGTTGAGTTCACTTAATTGGGATGTTCTAAATTCAATGGCATGCCATGTTTTATCAGATTGGCTCCGGTTTTCGAGATAACGGTACTTGAAAATTTGATTAAATTTTAACTATTTTATAAAAAACTCCCAGTTTTGAAGTTATTTTACTAAAATTTTGCGCATAACAGTTTTTTAATATTACCTTAATTATTCCTTAAAATTATCGAAATAGGTTAACATTAACATATAGCTCCAATACAACTGATTACTCAGATATGTGTTTTTGCGCTATAACTCTAACTTCATATCTGAANGGTATCAAATTATTTGTAATTGTTTGTAGAATACAATACATACTTAAAAAGTTCTTAAAATTAAATGCTTCAAAACCTATACGCGATAAACCGAAAATTTTGAAAATTCTGAAATGTGGAATTACAGACTTTGAGTTACTTGCCATTTCGTTATTTTTTAATGCACACTTCTCTTACCCACTGCATATGAATTGTACACATAAGTGCTAAACGCCGATTTAATTTCAAATCAAAATATGGTGTGCTTCAAAAATTATGACATAACTAATTGTGCCCCTCTTAAAAATTACATAAAAAATTCACTTGTTTTCATTATTTTTCTTAATTTAAACACCTATAATTCAAAAGTTATGCAGCAAATTGATCCAAATTTTTTTTGAGGCTTCAAGTATACGTCAATGAATTTTATCCNAAAATAAAGCTAAATAGCACAAAGGTTACCTGTTTTTTAGATTTGCCCATATATATATATAATTAAAAGTAATACTATTAAGTAATCATTACTATTATATTATTATTCTCTCGACAGACGACGATCTAAACTTGTTGATATTGGCCAAACTTTCCAATCGTTGTTCGTCCCTGGTTCAGCACCTTGAACCGTTCTGCTCCCATCCACGGACCATAAATCTATTTCTGATGCGTATGCCCGAGGCGGCTCCAGCGGAACTCTACTTCGGTTAGATGCAACTTCTGAAACGCTTAAGCAAGCTCCAAGGGAGCCCCTGGTCTCCACAGAGCTCACCTAAGTAACAACTCAACTTGAATACTTGCAACTTCGTCATGATTCGTATGATTAATCTTTGCCATGCGTGAAAATCACATTCTGTATTGGCGCTTCGTCGGATCTCAATACATTCATGACCTATTTTGGACGGCAGTTAATACTGCATTGTGCGGTGGATAAGGTCAAACGTCGATTGACAGAAGGCTGCACAACTATCTAAAAACCCAGTGCGTGTCTTACCTTCACCATCCATGAAGTTCTGGTGGGTTGGCAAAAGTCTCCAAACCCATTGGTTTCGACGGAATACCAATGTAGTAGAGGCCATAAACGCGGCCTGAATCATAAACGCTCCTAAAACGGTGGGTGGCGAATTATTTGAGTCGCCAGTAGTTTTTCCAAATCAAACTTCGAAAAGTAGAATAACCAAATAGGTGACGGTGTGCATTTCGCCACTAATGTGTTATCTCTATATGTATCACGGATCTTCGTAGGAAGTACTTAAATAGCCATTTCTGGAAGCAGAGTCACATCCCAGGCAAGTCAGTAAGTATTCCAAGGAACTCCCGGACAAGATCCAGTTCCTCATCACACAATCACAGGATCCGACTGCCGCTACAAACTCTCACCCCGTGAAAACCGTTATCGAAGTTCAAGTGCCACTCATCGCAGAAGAAAAGCTTCAGTTGGGCATGTATACTGTTTCTTGAGCCTACCGTTAGTAGTGCTTGACTATAATGATTGAAAGATTAGCTCATTTAGGCAGAGCATTGTTACATAAACAAACAAAATTCGACAAATTAAATGAAATGAACGGCAAAAGGTTAAACGAAAAAGTGTGCAAAAATGTGCAAATATGCCAAATGAAAGTGTAAAAGTCAAATTAACGCTAATAAGGGATAAAGTATTAAGGAAGTAGAGACACGTTAAACAATTGGGGTGTTCACAGTTCGTTCCAAATAGTGTCTCAAAATGTAGACGTCTACATTTTAAGACGTTTTCTAACCGTAAAATCTGTGGTGTTGTTGTTTCCCATACAAAATTGGAAAACGACGCCGTCTACATTTTGTCACACTCAAAGGTATGTTTTTTACGCGTCTACATTTTGCAACCTCGCAGCAGGGTTGCATTATGGCAATACTAATCACATTTTTTTTTATTTATTGGGCACGTTTTTTGTATTTGCATTTAATTTGAGCGCAATTTCTGATGAAAAGAAACAAATCATGGAAAAGAAATAACAAATATTAGGAATTGGTAATTAAGTTAAATAATTACAATTTTTCAGAAAGAAAATCGAGAGGCGACTTATTGTTACGATTATCCTCGAAACCTTGAGGGATTTCCCAAATATATGACATTTTGATTTGACGTTTCGCTCAATGAAATCAAATGCAAACGCATGCAAGTCAATTTCGGGTGACGCAAAAAAACAAATTCGACGGCATGCGTACCAAAACGCAAGCCGCGAATATTAGGTTAGCCTGTTAACAAGTAGTAAAGCGTTGTTATTGCTTTAACAAGTATTGTAAAGTGTTTTTACTGTATTAGCAAGTATTGTAAATTGTTTGTTGTACAATAAAGTTAATTGTACTACAATTTGGTCATCGTTAGCATTTATTTAACAATCCAGCGATACGAGCCCGAG
>NW_016157435.1:0-16273 GCF_001687245.7 Rhagoletis zephyria
ATAATTTTAAGCTATAATAAACAATTTTTTAGTAAGTTATTGGCTTTGATTTTTTATTGTATGACTAACCCCCCCCCCGCCCCCCTAAATTTTTGTTCTGGTTACGCCCATGTTCATATCATTTAAAGCTTGTGGTTCGCTTTCAGCTTTCAACTCTTTGTACACTTCTGGCGATAAAATCGTTAATAATAACGTAGGCTTCTTGGCATCCGCGATGTCGTTTAGCATAACGTATGCGGAGAGTTGTTCTAAAAATGACCTTAACTCACCTTTCTTTTTAAAACGTTCAACTTGTCTTAACAGCGACTTTTTTTTATGCGTGCGTTTTGTGTCTTTAACAACTTCACTTTTCGAGTTTTCTAGATTGCCTTTTGTGTCACTCGAAGCATTTGCGTCGCTATTCTCGAAACATTTATCAGACGAATTATTTAACTGTTCTATTATATTGTTTTCCGCGATAATTTTTTTAATACACTTTAATAATCATTTTCGTAAATGTTCAACTGCGAAACTTTCGTCAGCGAGAATGTGAAAATATGCACAGACTTGCACCAGGTTAGCTTTACTCAAAGTATTTATTCACGAGGTGTGTTTCAACGCAATTTCGTTATGTATGAAATCCCAATTCACACCAGTCATTTGTACTTCACTATTCGGTTTTTATCAATTTATTTCCGCATCCCATCCTCGTCGCCATTTGCTATATTTTCATCAAGTCAAATAATCAAATCCCGTCTGAGTTTGGTAAGCACACGTTTATTTAGATTAAAGCTGCCGAGGTTAATTAGCCGGCGTGTACGTTAGACTCCATCTGAGAGACTGATACTATTTTACAAGCAAGGGCAGCAGTGCTGCCTAATTTGTTATCGGAAGGTGTGTTCGCGTACCGTACGAGCCGGCATTACAAGTTATCGCATCGTTTTTTGTATGGGGAGTGATGCAGTCTAATGTACATGTATGCATATCTACGAATGAACATTTCCTTACGCTGCAAGAATCGTTGCGATGATTCGTTTGAGGTTTAAGTGCTTGTACCAAAAGTAACGAGTAAAGTAACGATACTGAAGATACGGATGTTGATTGAATTAGTAACGAATACATACGGGTACCCAAATTTTCGTTACTTTTACAGCTCTACACTGAGGGAAATAATGCATAGTAACAATGAATACTTTATATTTGATTATCGTTTAAAAATGTTCGTATAAAAATAATATTTTCATACAAAATTTATTACGCACGTATTTGACTGTTCACATCTGAGTACGTATATGAGTGTACATACGCACCCCAAGCATGCAGAGCGCCGCTCTGAGAGCGGTGACAACACACACACTCATACATAATACATGTTTATCCGTACAAATCGCGTGCTGTGGTGTTGATGGATATTCAACATTTGAAAGCAAATTTATATGCCTGCGTGTAGCTGAGTGCCCAAAGATGCATGCCACAATTTGTTGATATCCAGAGATGGTCAGGGTTCGAATTCCACTGCAGGCAACATGCAAGTTAAATATTTTTTCTTAGTTTTTGTCTTGATTATTCACTTCTCGGATGCTTTTTCATAACGAACGCGGTCATTTTAATATGCGCGTAATTGAATTGAATATTTACCAATATACAGTACTCTCGTTGACGTTTATAGTAAGATTTAAATATTTTTGATTTAAATATTTTTTCCCCTCAGTGTATTAGTAAATAGTACGAACGTATTTGTAAAATGTACCAAGGATCTGATATCTCATATTTTCATAGTATGTGCGAAAACGGTTTTGATCAACTAACGAAAACTTTCATGGCTCAAAATGACGAAAAATTTCGTAAGATGTACGCAAGTTTTCATTATATTTACGCAGATTTTATTTACAGTGCAGTAATTCAATTTAAAAGCACAATGACGAGAGCAGGCGGTGTTGTTATCTACCATAACACACATGACGGAGCCCGTATTGTTACTCCCAAATAGAACTCAATGCACATTAACTGGAATCAATGTCTGTTCAAATATCTAAGGTGGTGAGAGAACAGTTATATTTGTGGCAATTTATATTTTCTCAATCAACCAGTAAATAAAATTATTGAATTCATCCACGAGAGTTTTATAAAATACACACCAAAAGTATCGCGGATCCTTAAAAAAAGACTACAATAAAACTCCAATGATTTTATGTGGGGATTTTAATGTGAATTAAGTTCTCGTAAACGATGAGAGTAAATCCCTTGAGAGTTCCGCCATATTGGTCTAAAAATTATCATGGGTGTTTACACGTACACGGATTCTCACTGGTCTTTTGTTCTTATGAAGGATTTTTTGTTAACCCTTTCCCTGCATTTGTACAATATATTGTACATTTAATTTTTTGTAACATTGGAAGCGTGCTACTAAAAATCTTATCAATATTTTTGAAAACAAATTAAACTTTATGAAGTTGTGGAATGTTCCGAATAGTTACCGTAAATTTCAAAATCGAAAACGTTTCAAAAATATTTTTAGCATTTAATTTAAAAATAGACCATTTTATGAAATTCCAGTGACACGCAAGTTGTGGTAATTTACTGTACAAAAAATACGTGAAAGTCAAGTAAAATCGCTAACAAAAGCACATAGTATGGAAATATAAAAAGCATTTCATCATATAAAAATGCTAAAATTAAACTATCATGATTTAAAATATTTTTTTCCGAGTGGTGAAAAAAATGTACAATATATTGTACATTTACACTGAAAGGTTGTAAGTGTTTTGTTCAATATATTGTACAAACGTCCGCTAAGGTTGCGGATGAACAGGCAATTAGGGTGGTTTTTGCCGTGGTTTTTGAAGAGCTTGTGCGCTTTTGTTGCAGTAAAGGGTAGGATTTTGATTTCTTGATCTACTGAAGGCAGAAAAACCGGGATGGTTTATTACAACGGGTCATTTGTCTTTTATATTGTAATTGTATCTGAAATTTTTCAAAATTTCTTTATATAATTCTCTTCTCATGGAGAAAATTTAAAATATTTTAATGCAAATCTTAACTAAATATACTTAAAAAGATATGAAATATTCATTCCAACATATCTGCAGTGAAATCAATTATCCTGTACATACATAAGTTCATTCTCAATGAAATAAAAGTTGTATTCTGTAAAACTTAGTGAAATATTTATTGAGTTTTCTTGAGTACTTTTACTCCTTTGCGGACTTTTGTACAATATATTGCACAAATTTCAGGTAGCCCTAATAGCTACCCAAAACAACTTTTAATATTTATTTTTTTACTTTTGGTATTATGAGGCTCTATGAACCTTGTAATTAAGAGGAAAAATTTTTATATTCATCAGGGACGGATTTGACCGGAAAGGGTTAAGAAAAATCTCACTCCTTCTCATGTCTGTTTACACGAGGAGCTCTCACGCGGTTTGAGAGTAAAATATGTAGTAATATATGAACTTATGCAAGAATTACAGATTGCAGTGACAAAACAAAACAAAAGAAGAAAAAGGCGAGAATAAGTACAAATGAATAGCTGATTTTGTCGAATTGGAATAAAGTAACGGTACTGTTGTTTTCTGTACATTGCGATATTTATGTAATATTTTGTCATTCAGGTGTCGTGAAGAATGTTGAATAGACGCAAACAATTACTTTTGGGTTTCCTGTCCCTATATGAAGATAGTAAACAACAAGAGGAAGAAAGTGATACTTTATTTTGCGTCGCACAATGGGGCCAAGCGTGCTCAAAATTAAATTTTTTAAATATCCTTGTTTTGAAAAATAAAAACGCAAGTTTATTCCCCATTAAATTCTACATATGGTGGTAAGTTTTCAGCTCTCTATCGTTTTTCTATACGTGTCCAAACTTGACAAATTTTAACAGAATACTTTTTTTTTCAAAACTGAGAAATTCAAATGTGCAATTCAAAATGTTACTGTAAGAAAGCGGTATTATAATTCGTTATTTTGTTTTTTTCCACTACTTAAAATGAATTTTGTTTATTTTTTGGGGTTTTTTTGGATTATTGTGCTTTAAAAAAATTATGTTAAAAATAAACTAAATTAACCTCTATTTTTTATTCTAAAAATATTTTTTTTATGCGCAAAACTCTTTTAAATTTGACAGTACTACATACAATAAAGTATGTTCCTTCCTTATTTAGAATCCGAGTTCAAAACCAAAAGCACTTTGCGCATTTTTAAATAAATTGGTTTTAAAAATTTCAATTTGGTTTTAATTTAACACAAAAACATATAATTCTGGTTCATTTTGATTCTGTTTCATTTCGAATTTAAATTTTTTATTATTTTAAGGTTGATCAATGAATAAAAAGCGGATTTAGTTCAAACAAGGACTTTAAAATCTTTAGTGAGAAGCGGATTTAGTTCGAACAAGGACTTTAAAGTCATTAGAGAGATCTATAGTAGGAAAACGAGTCGCGCTGGCAATTTAGAAGACGTTTATAAAATGGATAGTTTCATCAGATCCTCTGATTACTTGATCGCGCTTATTGCTAGTGGTCAAAAACCGGAGATCTTTCTTTTCTAAAGCAATGGAGTTACTTAGTAGAACTTGAAGCGAATAATATTAGTTTAACGGGGCGTGGATGGGATTTAGATTGCGACTGTGAGGAATAAGTGTCACAGTTTTCATTATGTAGTGCTTTTCATAACTATAAGACACCCACATATTGACAAAGCTTTGACTATTTTTTTATTATTATTTAATTTTAATTATTTCTTTTTGTAAAAATATAGTTCAGTCCTTAATAAAAATCGAATAAACCTAAGTTTAAAACTTCGTAAAAATATCGATGTTTTTAATTAGATATGACGGGATTGCAGAGATAATTCGATATTTTATTGAGATAAAATTATAAGTGAATGTTAGCTCCACGAGGTTTAAATCCAGAAGAAGGTTAAAGTTTCAAAAGAAGAGATGAATAAAGCAAAAAAAGAAAAGAGTAATGACAATGTATAAAGTAATAGATTGACATTCATAGTGTTAGGTAAATGAATACAAAATCAATATCTTCAACACGTCCTCTCAATATGCAGGTCATCTAAGTGGGTAAACCAAGTCCGATAAGACATCTCTCGTGATTTGCTCACGCCAACGGTTTCGTCATCACATCTGCAATCATCTCCTGTGTAGGTACGTGCTTCAATGAGAATAACCGTGCGCTGATGCATTCTCTTACAAAGTGATGCTTGATATCTATGTGTTTGGTCCGCGCATGAAAAACTGGATCATTCGCCAAACACTGCGCCCCTCTGTTGTCCACATAAATTTTAATATCGGTGAGCTCTTGAAGACCTATCTCGTGCCTCTTTTGCTGCTTCTGCCAAGCTCACATACTCGGCCTCCGTTGATGAAAATGCTACTGTACGTTGTTTTTGCGACTTCCAGCTTATCACAGCACCGCTGAGCAAGAAAGCATAGCCAGTGTAGGAACGACGATCAGTTGTGCAGCCACCCCAATCAGCATCGGTGTGCCCTCTTAGCGGTAGGTTGGATTTTTGATAGAGCACACACCTATTGGCAGTACCGGCAAGATATCTTAGTACACGTTTGGCCGCGTTACAATAGCAATTCGATGGGTTAGTCACAAACTGTGCTAGTCTTGACACGGTATTTGCTATGTCTGGCCTTGTTGCGACGGACAAGTACATAAGAGCTCTTATTAGTTCCCGGTAAGGGCAGGCTTCATCAATACTTGGATTATTTCTACCAAAATTCACATTCAACTCTGATGGTGTAGCTACCGGGTTACACTGCCTCATGCCATATGTCTTTAACAATTCTTGTATGTCGCCACTTTTCTTCAAAGTAATCACACCGTCCTTTTGATGAATCTCTAGCCCAAGACAATAATTTACTCGACCAATGTCCTTAATATCAAAATCATTTAAAAGTTTCTGTTTTAATTTGTGAATAATTTTTACTTCACGCGACGCAATTAGTAGATCGTCTACATATACCAGCACTAAAACTAACTTTTTCTCAAACTTTCCATGAAATAAACAGGGTTCATTTTTTGTGGGCTTTAACCCTGTACTTAAAAGCTTCGACTTTAGTTTGGAATACCACTGCCGACCGGCTTGCTTGAGGCCATACCACGCCCTCTTAAGTCGACAAGTGTTGCCACCTTCATCTATGTCGTTCATCATTTTCGCAGCTTTTCTACCAATGTCCCCGTTTTTATCAAACTTCATTATAATTCTTTGTAAAATATCATACAACATATCTGGCACCTTCATAAACACTTTTTCACTTAGAGTTCCATTTAAGTATGCGCTTACAACATAAAACTGCCAGATTGTGAGGTTAAAATGGGCCGACAATGCAAGTAACAAGCGAATCGATTCTAACCGAGCTACTGGCACATACGTTTCACTATAGTTTATACCATATTTCTGACCATAGCCTTTGGCTACCAGGCGAGCTTTGCGTCGGTCAATATTACCATCGGATCCATACTTATTTGTCAAAACAAAACGGCATCCCACTATATTTTTGTTGTGAGTGGTCGGAACAATATCCCATGTATCATTTTTAATCATGTTAATTACCTCACATTCCAATGCGTCTCGCCATTCATCACTCTCAGGTCCATTCAAAGCGTTCTGCATGCTAACCTCAGCTATATCAACAAACACATCATCGTCACCAACACTATCATTGTCGCTTTCTGTACAAACCGGTTGCTGTGATGGCTCTGAGTTAGCGCGAGAACGAAACAATTTGCGCGGTCTTCCTCTATTTCCCATCCGCAACAGCTTTGGCCTGCCTGGTGCTCTTCGAACCTCTTCCAACTTTTCATCAGCCTCTGCAGTGGGTTCATTCGATCTACTCTTTTCAATAGAAGAAGGTGAAAACTCTACACTTTTACGGCAGTTGCTCTTATTCTCTTCTGGAACTTCTGGGTGCATCAGCAGATCATCGACGCTACGTGTTGCATNGAGTTAGCGCGAGAACGAAACAATTTGCGCGGTCTTCCTCTATTTCCCATCCGCAACAGCTTTGGCCTGCCTGGTGCTCTTCGAACCTCTTCCAACTTTTCATCAGCCTCTGCAGTGGGTTCATTCGATCTACTCTTTTCAATAGAAGAAGGTGAAAACTCTACACTTTTACGGCAGTTGCTCTTATTCTCTTCTGGAACTTCTGGGTGCATCAGCAGATCATCGACGCTACGTGTTGCATGTGAAACCAGTTGCTGTTCACTAACGAATCGGACGTCACGCGCACATACGATCTTATGCGCCTTTGGTATCCACACGCGATAACCCTTGTTGTCTCTTGAATACCCTATAAACACGCCTTCTTCACATCTCGGCACCAGCTTATTTTTCTCGGGTAATTTATCGAGTACCATTACCTTTGAGCCAAACGACCTTAAGTATTTGACATTGGGCTTTACCTTATTTAGACATTCATAAGGTGACTTCGATCCTAAGCTTCGCGATGGGCATCTGTTCCTTATATGACACGCAGTTGCTACCGCTTCCGACCAAAAAGTATGACCTAGGCCCGACTGCAATAAGAGACACCTAGTCATATCCAGCAGCGTTCGGTTCATTCGCTCAGCGACTCCATTCTGTTCGGGCGTTCGGGGAACACTTAGCCGTCGAGCTATGCCGGATTCTGAAAGATATGTATTAAAATCATTATTTAAATACTCACGTCCATTGTCGGACTGCAGGCACTTAATTTTCAGCCCTGTCTGCCTTTCCATAAATCTCTAGTATAGCTTAAAAGCCTCGAAAACGCCAGACTTCTGCCTTAGTAGGTATATTTCGCACCACCTTGTGCAGTCATCTATAAAGGTGACAAAATATCTGGCGCGGCCAATGGACTCTTCCCTGAATGACCCAACAACGTCGGAATGTATAATCTTCAAATACTCTGAGCACGGCACTCTGCCTCTATTGAACGGTAACGCAGACATTTTACCCATTATACACACTTCACACTGTGCCAGCTGCTTGACGTCGCCAGTGCCAGAAGTAGGAACCACACCATCATGTATCAATTTTGATAAATCAGCCGAGTTTAGATGGCCCAACTGACAATGCCACTTCAACAGTTCGGAGCACTTCGGCTGGACAGCATCACATTCGCTGCTTTCTCTTATATAATATAAATCGCCCTTGCGGTCAGCGATCAGTGTTATTTCTCCATTTCCATTTCACACATACGCAGCGTCCTTGGTAAATGTCACTTTGTGCCCCTTATCAGTAATTTTACCTACCGAAATTAAATTAGTGCGCAGCTCTGGAACAAACAACGTGTTTCGGAACTCAACTTGGCGCTGGCCACTTTCGCTAGTCACTGATAAATGTACCACACCTTTGCCTCGCACATCTGCACACGCCTGTTGACTCGCCAAATTCAGCTTGGCTTTGGATGACTTTTCCATTGTCTTAAACATGTACTCGTCACCACACAAGTGAGCAGTGCATCCACTATCCAAAACCCAAGCACGTTTTACACGTATGTCACCATATGACTTCTCTGTTGCTGCAGAATGGCACGCCGCGTAAGTTTCATCAACGCTATATGCCAAATTCTTGGAATGGTCGGAGTCATTTCCTCGGCCACCACCATCACTTCTCGCAGAACATGCGCTTGCCTTGTGCCCTAGCGCACGGCATTTAAAGCATCTTAGTTCTCTTTTACACTTGCTGAATTTCTTTTGATTCTGTCCATTTTGCCCATGTGATTTTGCAGCCATTGCTATCACTGTATTACCCGCCGACTGTTTACGTGCTTCGCTTTCCTCAATTATTTTTACTTTTAGCACCTCAGCTGTTGGAAGCGC
The DNA here is from genome assembly GCF_001687245.7 of Rhagoletis zephyria. Lineage (NCBI taxonomy): Eukaryota > Metazoa > Arthropoda > Insecta > Diptera > Tephritidae > Rhagoletis > Rhagoletis zephyria. Next base: position 8,801 of record NW_016157435.1, read on the forward strand.
GTCGCGTGACTCTATCGCGCACCGAAAGTTCTCACAAGATGACGGCAAGCTATATAAGAGCATGATGGATAAGAGATCACCATTGATCTGTACGCTCATACTCTCCAACTTGTCCACCGCGTCGAAAAATTTCGCAATGTGCTCCTTCACATCATCACCTTCGTCTAGCTTCTGTAACATCAACTGCTTCAGTAACGTTGCTTTTCGCGCCGGACCTTTCGACGCATAGATCGATTCAAATTTCAGCCAAACTTCTCGCGATGTCTCACATGACCGGACTTGCTTTAACTCAGATGGCTGGATTGCTAGAATCAAATCTGCTTTAGCTTTCTTGTCAGCTTTCAACCAGGCGCTCCTTGCGACAGTATCGGTCTCTGCCGGAATCAAATTACCACCATTTACGTACTCCCAAAGATCGTTCTTCACAAGCAAGGCTTCTACCTGCATGCTCCAAGTGTCGAAGTTCTCCTTGGAGAGCAGCTCAATCCGTGAAGAGCTTGATGCAGAATTTGTAGCCATTACTTCCGATGTCTTATAGCACGTGCTAATTTGATCGGCTTTAATCTTAGGTGAACTTGCTTCTAAATCTTCAATATCGCTCATTAGTCAAACAATCTCACAAAATGTATTTAAATTAGCGGTCCTGGTCCCATAACCTGACGGGATTGCAGAGATAATTCGATATTTTATTGAGATAAAATTATAAGTGAATGTCAGCTCCACGAGGTTTAAATCCAGAAGAAGGTAAAAGTTACAAAAGAAGAGATGAATAAAGCAAAAAAGAGTAATGACAATGTATAAAGTAATAGATTGACATGCATAGTGTTAGGTAAATGAATACAAAATGAATATCTTCAACAAGATATTTAAAAAAGAGTTCGTATTTTTGTAGCCCATTAAAGTGCCAGTTTGAAGTAGCTAGGACATACCGTTGATTTCTGGAATTTTTTTTTGGTGAAGGTGTCGCTCATTTTCTCCATATAAAAAAATCGTCGAACATATGTACTTCGTATGGAACAGGACTTACGTTTTTCCATACGAAGTATAAAATCCTTTTAATAGTGCTTATCGCAACTATACTACACCCACATATCAAAAAGTTTCGACTATTTATTTTTTTATTTTTATTTTTTTTATAAAAATATAGCAGATTTTTTATTTAATTAATGTTTTTAATTAGATACATTATCTGCTTTCCGATATTTTGTATGCTTAATTTGAAAATCTTTTTAAATTTAAAACATAATAGGGCATGTAGTCGAAGCAAGGACGAAACTAAAAATAATTTCGACTTTTTTGACAATTTTTTTTTTTAAAGTGTTGTCAGAGTGTTGAAATTATTTTTACTTTCAACTTTTTTTACCATGCATATATCCCATTATGTTTTACATTGAAACGTATATTTTTGTATCTATTTCCTGTCTAACTGATCTCTATATAAATGACTTCCCCTGTTTTATGTTATTTCCTAGTGATTACAAAACCTATACTGTTATTACATTTTCTCCCTCTTAATTTAAAATTACGAAAGGACTTGTTCTTCCTGATTATATTGTAACCTAAACTTACATATTTTTAATAAATTTAGCTGGGCAAATACTCTAAAAAAATGGCCACTAATGGGTTAAAATATAGCCATCAATGCGTTAAGCCAAAGTCGTAAATGGGTTAAATTATTCACAATTTGCATAATAATAAAAAAATCAAACTAACTTAACATAAGAAATTATAAAAACTGGGTCAACAGTGGGTTAATGCTTGATCAATAATGAGTTAAGAAGTCAAAAATTTACTCCTACAAAGTAGTTCAAGCGAGTCTAATGGAAAGAAAATGATTTCAGAATTTTGAGCACCCGGTTATATGGGGCGGCCCCATTCGGTCCATTTCTAAAAAAATATGAATTATTTTAATATGAATTAATATTCATGAACAACACAGCGTGAGAATACTTACACCCAATTTTCTTTTTACTTTTTTAACTTCCAATATAATAATTCGCTCAAGACCAAATGCAAATGTTCCCAACAATAGCAAAATGATGATTGGTCAATGCCTAACAAGATTTACATAAGTATATAAGGTGGCGCATTTCGCAGGCCCCTTATTACACGATGTAGAAAATAAAGGTGGAACTATTTGCGGACCGCTAACTCTCGCTTCTTTGATTTGGCAGCATCCACCTACTCCCTGGTGTCACAAAATATCTTTTCACACTGGGGAAGAAAATTAAATTTTCTAATTGTACCTATTTGCAGAAAAAATTGAGCTTAAATGTAGATAAATGTACCAGAGCTGGGCACTTTATGATTACGATTACATTCTGATTACATAGGATTACGATTGCTGTAATTGTAATCCCGAAAATTTTCAAAATTACGATTACTGTAATTGTAATCTGTAACTTGGCATAAAACAAACATAAAAAATGTAGGTTTTTTAACTTTGCATTAAAATACCTTACTATTTTATGATCAAATACGATTTATCTATTAATTTTCATTTAATGTACTATACAAAAAAAAATTAAAACCAATAACTTACCTACTAAAAATTTTTTTATTGTAGCTTAAGATTGTTGTAACCAATAGAGGTAAATATTTTTTTTTACAAAAACAAATAAACAGAAGTTCACAAAAGTTGATATAAAACTATTCGTCGATTTAAATAGTAAAAAGTTAACTGCGCATGTTTATTTTACGAGGAGTAGGCATCGGATGTCTAACCCCGTCAGTGTGAGACTTTAACCCAAACTAAACTTCTTACCGTCATGTACCGTTCTCCCCTGGTATCACCGTTAAGGATTTCGTAACAAATGTAGGTTTTTGTAAGGGTATTCTGCGTTGGATTTCCGTCCTGACAAAATTATCGGTGTTAATGCTGGTTCCCAAGTAAACGAAATTCACTACTTCCTCGAAATTATAACTGCCAGCAGTGATGTGGCTGCCAAGGCGCGAATGTGCTGATTGTTTGTTTGATGACAGGAGTTACTTCGTTTTGTCCTCGTTTACCACCAGACCTATTGGCTTTGCTTCCTTGTCAAACTTGGAAAAGGCAGAACAGACTTCGTGGTATTTCTTACCGATGATGTCAGTGTCATCGGCATAAGCCAGCAATTGTACGCTCTTGTAGTAAATTCTTCCTGAGCGGTTCAGTTCTGCGGCTCTTATTATCTTTTCAAATATCAGATTAAAGAAGTCACATGAAAGGGAGTCGCCCTGTCTGAAACCCAGTTTTGTGGCGAACGGCTCGTAGAGGTCGTTCCCAATTCTGGCAGAGCTGGTGGTACTGCTAACCTCATTTTACACAGCCATATGAGTTCCGAGGGGATGCCAAATTCAGACATAGCGGCGTATAGGCAACTTTTTTTAGTGCTGTCGAAAGCGGCTTTTAAGTCGACAAATAGGTGGTGAGTGTATATCCTTTCCTTTTACAAGATTGCTCGATGTGGTTTCCCGTTTTTCGATCTTGAGACACCCATGTAGCTTGATGGATCTTTTTATGCTAGAACCCAGTACTACATACTGCCAAGTTTCGGGCCCCTCGCGAAGTCGATCGACCTCGGCCCGCTGTTTATATGTGGAGGCTGAATTTTCCGACACTGGCGCCAAAGCACGATTTTTATACGTATCGGGGCAGGGCTAATATGTACGCTCTAAGTTAAGAGATCCTTGGATGCCTCGTCCTTCTGCTCCATCGGGGCATTGGCACATATGAGCGAGATGTTGGAGAATCTCGCTTTGATACGGATTGTGGCTAGACGTTCGTCCACTAGAGTGACCGCCGGTCTTCTCCCACCACAAATCCAACACCGACTTGCGTTCTTTTACTTGGCAACTGTAACGTCGCAAGGCACCACGCGTACCTTCCTCGCCCCGTCCATCGCATTTCATGGATGGCGGTGACGTCAGCCTTTATTTTCCCTAGTAGAGGCACCTTCCCGATTAAGGGATCGGATATTGCAGTTGCATACCTTCAAATCATAATCGTTCCTATGTTTGCTGTGATCGTCATCAAAAGAAGGGGGTATCATCCGAGGCATGTGTTTTTTTTTATTGGTCAGGGTTTTAACGTGGCGGGACCCAAAACCCACCGCCCAAACGGGTGTTTGTCGGTACCGAGAGGATTCATAGATATAAATATCCTGACATAGTGAGGCGAATATCTCAACTAAACCCTGATTTTTTTTTTAAATTCATAGCTCTACATACCTGTATAGTAAACCAAATTGTAAAAAATAAACTTTTCTGTATACTCTGTAATATTCCTCCGCAACTTTGTAAGGTAAACCAACAATTTATAATCGTTGCTTTGCAGCGAAATATCTTCTCTTAAATTTTATATGTACATATGTATGTATAAATATGAGGACGTATTGAGCATTTTGAGTATGCAGATTTTTTATGCTGGTATATTCATTTATGCTAAATATATTACTTGATTTTGTTTTGTCACAAATTTGTAATGAATAAAAAATTCATTAAGGGTCATTAACTTATCTATTTTAAATTATAGTTACATCATTAGTTAAACTTACACATTTTCAAATTTTTCACAAATGTTTACATCAGATTTTTCACAGTGCCCTTTAGAATTTGATAGAAACTTGTAGGTAGCCAGTGACAGAAATCTCTATCAGTCTTGCCACTCAAAGGATTTGTCAAATGATAGTAACTGTTCTTGCATGGAAGTAAACGTCGTGGCTGTTCACCAAACCGGTCTATAGTATTATCAATAATCTCAGACTGGTTCTGTGATACAAAACTTTCGATGTACGCTTAGAAGACGCAAACCTTAAGACAAACTTATAAACAATTAAACTATAAATTTATGTATTATTATTGCGATATTATCGAGCAAGCATTTCCTGGTACTATTTTTGAATATCTAGGCAAAAAATTGGAAGTTAGGGGGGGCTAGGGCCCGGCGAATAGAATATAACAAGGTGGGTTTGCAACTTCAGCATTTTATCAACCATGGTGGTAGTCCATTTAAATTTGTAGATTCTTGTAAATTCAGTGCTGCCAAAGCTTTAAATATTTCAAATTATTTCAGGTTTTAACTATCTCTTAGTAATTTCAGTTCAGAAAAAAAGTACTAAAAAGGCACTAGGCACTAAATAATTTTGTTGGCGTTTTAATTTTCAAAAAGCACTAAATCTAGTGCTTAAAGCACCAAGTTGGCAACTATGGATATATTGATCACATCGAAGCTAAAGCATTTATTTCATATTTTACTCTCTCGTCCCTTTTGTAGAAATTTGAACATGAGTCTAAATAATAATAAAATTTAAAAAATTTAAAACAAAAAATTATAAGAACTTATCAACTTCGTACCAATGTTACAACAAGCAAACGCATTCGTCTCATTCTCTCGTAGTTTTATTTAACGAAGGTTTTACTTCTACGGGCTGTGCACTGCACAAATATATATCTTTTTAACCGACTTCCAAAAAAGGAAGAGGTTATCAGTTCGTCGCAATATTTTTTTTTTTTTTTTTTTTTTTTTTTATGTATGTTCCCGCATAACTTTGGACCACGTCAACCGATTTCGATAATTCTTTTTGCATCGGAAAGGTAGTGTCTCAGAGGTGGTCCCATACTAATCTGGTTGAGATCCGATCAGTGGATCATGAGATATATATATATATATTTTTTTTATATGGGAGTTGAAGTCGGTTTTTTTTTGCTAAAAATTACTTGTTATTTAAAAACAACCGTTACTTTATGCACTTACATTTTAACAGCTTGACTATTTTTTATCCGATTTTAAACCCGAACATGTTTTGAAAAGAAGATAGGCCTTTAAAATTAATAATAATAATAACTAGAGATGTGCCGGACAGAGATTTTGCCGGATAACCGGATTCCGGATATCCTGTAAAAAATAACAGCCGGATTCGGCTAGAGTGCTGCCCTAAATTAATTTCACAATATTGTTATATTCAGTTTTTTTTGTTTAGCTAGATCATCTGCTTTTTCGAGCTTAACTATCGAATACGTAATAAAGAATACACAATTTCTCCTCCGAAATACAAGTTATGATATAATCCTGTATTAAAAAGATAACTTCTCTGTCTGCAACCCGCATTTATCGATTATTTTAGGTAAATAGAGGAGAAACGTCAAAGACGAAAGATAAACAACGATGAACGCCGCGGGTAAGAAAAAATGCGTGACTGATTTTTTTTTATTTAAAGATATGATGAAAATCGAACTAATATGCTTGGTTAAATATCGTTTCGCTTCCCGAATTGCAATGTTTTGTGACTCGTCTTCTTTTCTGACATCAATAAATATAAAAACTATTATGAGTTGCATTCGATCTGAAAAGCCGCTGAAAAGTCTTGTTTATAAATCGGGTAAACTAAATAGTGTACTTATGCATATTTATTTAAATTTGTGAAAATTAAAATGAAGTAAAAAGGCGAGTTTATAAAAACTTGGTAAAAATGGGTACAACGGAGTTCTGGTCGACGATTCGTCAGAGGTTGAGGGCTTAGTAAACTGACCAGGAATAGAAAACGTTTAAATTTAGTCTTTCGAATGTATTTTGACATAAAATATATTAAAGAGATTCGCCTAATATTTATTACAGGCTAACCTAATATTCACGCACGCCGCCAATTTACTGTCAAAAATTTCTCATGCACATACAACTTGTATGGGACCAACCGAAATTGAACGGCGTGCGTATGAAGCTAACTCAATTTCCAATTTTTGTTCTGCGTGACATTTTGATTTGACGTTTCGCTCAATGAAATCAAATGCAAACGCACGCAAGCCAATTTCGGGTGACGCAAACAAACAAATTCGACGGCGTGCGTACCAAAACGCAAGCCGCGAATATTAGGTTAGCCTGTTAAAAACTTCCGACTGTCTAAACTCAAGTAGCACAAAAGTCAAAAATACACCAAAATATTTTGTGTATTTTTTACATCGGCGTGATATAAATTTTCAATATAAAAAATATGCTATTTCTAAGCGCAGTTTTTGAACAGTTTATTTCGATTCAGTGTAAAAGTTATACCGCTTTTTCGTGCATTATTTACACCTACCGTAAATTTTTTTTTACTGATTTTCGGCATATATATTATGCCAGTGGTATACAAGTTTTCTTGTTTCTGGAACATAATATAAACTCCGTTGGTGTAAAATACGTATTGGTATTGGCTCAAATCATACACCATAATGGTAAAGAATTTACATCATATTCTAGCATAAATATATTTTCATGAGTGTGAAGAGTACAAAAGGATTCGAGGAATAAAATTTACTACTAATCAAATTTAAAATTAACTCAGACATAAAATTTACACCGAAGCTTTTTTTAATCTGCGCGACTTGGAACTCTTTTTGTAAATCTCAGCATTCCTTTTCGTAATATGCGGGCAAGAAAATCGCGAATATATATGAATGTGAGTTCCTAATTTAAAAACGAGGTTCATTCTGTCGAGTGAATTTCGGTACTACCCC
>NW_016157435.1:16376-16751 GCF_001687245.7 Rhagoletis zephyria
ATCTGCGCGACTTGGAATTCTTTTTATAAATCTCAGCATTCCTTTTCGTAATATGCGGGCAAGAAAATCGCGAATATATATGAATGTGAGTTCCTAATTTAAAAACGAGGTTCATTCTGTCGAGTGAATTTCGGTAATACCCCCTCTAAAACTCGTGCGGCTCAAAATTTATAAGGATTTGAAGATTTTTAAATAAATCTGGGAAAACTTATATTTTGAAAGCAATGAATTTTTCGCCATTATTAAATTTTTAAGAGATGCGCTGTTTAAAAAAGGTTCGAAAATACACATAAAGTGGCATAGTTGAGCCAATGTACATAATGAAATTGTTAAATAAGTTAAATAATAGTCATACAGCTTTAATATGGCGTTCAT
>NW_016157435.1:16761-17388 GCF_001687245.7 Rhagoletis zephyria
ACACAATTCAGTTTGAGAATTTGGTATAAAAAATGTTTCTTGCCAAATGAACACAGTTGACAGAAGTTTAAGCGCCTACCACACGTCCATTATTCGAACGCAAACGCGAACGTATACATTTCAACATGTTTTGTTAACGTTCGCGTACGAAAAGAAGAAATCAAATCAGCGTTTGCCTATGTTATGTAGACAAAATTGTCGCTGTTGTTCGTACTCATATATACTAAGCAACTTATAGCTGCATTTGTGATGGCATGATGTTGAATCATTAGTACCCAAACAAACTTTAAGCGTGTAGGGGTGCCTTATTGATGCATATTTCACCACTGGTGTATTAAATATACCAACCAGTGTTACCACTCGACAATATTTTTAGGAACAAAAAATCCTACCAAATCAGTTTCCAAACTACCAATTTTTTTTAATCATCNAAATTTATATCAATTATTTTATGTCTAAAATGTAAAAAAAATACAATCGATATAAACATTTTATATTTGGTAACAAAAAAAATGTATTACTGTGCTCTCGCAATTTTATTTTTATTTATTAGTTTTCATTTAACCATGATGCAATAAAATTACGGAATGTCAGCAACATAATCTTAATATTTCGGTACGAGTTTTA
>NW_016157435.1:17681-21392 GCF_001687245.7 Rhagoletis zephyria
GCTATTAAAAATAAATAATATTGCCACCAGAACTATTGCAATTGGAAAGACGGTTGCGATAAGTAAAAGAAGGCGAGAGTGTGTTTTGCGACATCAGTATCAGGGCGAATTTAATAAGGTGGTGTTACCGGCGTATCTGAATTTTTCGCCGTGGAGGACATTACATCAAAATTACGTGTTTGTTGTAGTTCATACTAATGACAGTATGAATATCTGCGTATAATTTGTTAGTGTAATTTTTTACTTATATACGGCTAACACCACCTTATTAAATTCGCCTTGATCATTATTGTGCAGATTTAATTGCCTGCCTTGTTCGACGCACACATTATACTTTGCTTCACTTAACTACATACATAAAAACACATTGCTCATCTCTTGAGAAAGGACCGTCTTATTTGTACATTTTGGGTTTTTAGGCGATGTCTTATAAAATATCAATAATTTTTACCCCCAAAAGTAGCCTATGTCGAGATAGGTCCTTTTCCCTTTAAAGCCCCATTTCATTGGATTCCCAAACAATATTTTAACGTTTAACTAGCCAAAGATGTAGTTCAAGATGCCCCTATAACAGAATACTAATTATAATATTTATATAAACTGCTTGCGTATTAACCAACAAACATACATACATACTTTCATTCAATTCAAGCGACGAACGCTTGTCTGTGATCTAATCGCGCTCTCACCAACACAGTCACAGTTTCATTTTTGCCGACCCTTTTCTAAAACTATCAATGTTGCCATTTTAGCGGTTTTCCGGCTAGATTTAGCCGGTTGCGATAGCAAACAGCCGGAGAAATTTCGATCTAGTCGGCAGCCGATTTGTTAGCCGTTTTGCAGAAAAAATTAGCCGTTTGTAGCCGATTTTGCTATTTGCCTTGTTTTCTTAAATTTCTAATATGTATATATGTTTCAATTTTTGACTAAGCGACCCAAAATCTGTTAGAAATGGCTAGAAATAAGAAATTATTTCACTGTTGAGACTCTTAAGATGCGTTTGTGTTTGGATATAGTGCCAACAAACAGAATAAATATTACATGTAGATATTGTCTTCCCAGATAGCGCGTATTAAATTCTGCCTAAATTAAAAAACATAATTTTTGCCCACTCCCAAAGGTTTAAGGTAAAGGAAAAATTGATATTTTCAAGCACTATGTACACATATGTATTTTTTAAGCAGACTTTTTGCTGAGAACTTATTCAAATTCCAAAAACCGAATGCCAACTTCAATTAAAGGAACCAACACTGAAGTGAGTCAAAATGAAAATAAAAGAGCACAAATTTTTATGTAAAGCAAAACTCGCTGGGAATTCTACGAGACATCTTCCGGCCATATGACCGGTCATCTAAATGGGAGATCTGCAGTCTTTTAGCATCATATTTTACATCAGACTTGAAGGGATTTCTGAAAAATCTGACCAGTTCTTTTGTGTAACTGTGATTTGGCATCCCTTGTCAACATATGGCCTCGGTTGATGTTAACTTAAGGTCGTTATTTTACTGCCTTAAAATTGAAGGCAAATTTTTACAGCGTTTTTTATGTGTATTGGTTTCTAGTTGAATGTATTGAGAATCGGTCAGTCTGAAAAGGCCTTGTAAGGAAGACAGTAGGTTTGTTCGTCGAAAATCCAGCGAGAATTATCACTCAAAATATCAGATAGTAAGAAAAAATGCTCCCAAATTCTCTCTCATGTAGAGAAACTTGCAATTTTCTGTACGAACGCAAATTTGCAAGTTTTTCTGCCAGCTAGTGTCCACGGTTGCATTTCAAACAGAAGAAATTTGTATAGAATTTTTAAAATTCTTTCAGAGGGGCAAAAAACAGGATCTACGTGTATATATCAGTCCGATTTTCATCAACATACGTTTCCATTTCTTTGTTGGGTTTACTATATCTACTCTGGTTGAGATTGCATTCCGATTAAGAATACAGTTTTTTTTTTGCGAGTACCTTTCAAATCATTGGAATTAACTAAATTAATTAAGTAAACAAGTATTAACTTACAGTTTTCATTTTAAAATCGCTCCAGTTTGTAAATTTTTAAATTTAAGGAACTTTTTTATTCAAATTATCGTCGACAAAAAATCCAACCATGTGCCACAATCATATTTTTTTCCTAATTGCAAATTCTTGCTGGCAAAATTTTTTCCGGCTCGAATTTGTAACTTCTCTCTAAGAAATAGTCTTTTTACTCGTGATTTATTTAAATAAACCATGCGAAATTTAGTTGAAACATTTTAGCCGTTTTTAGCCGGTATTTTTTGCCAAAAAGTTCTGGCAACACTGAAAACTTTCAACAGCTCTACGATTTTGTTCTCAGAAATCGTGCCGAATGAGTATTGGGGTTTTCTTTCATGAGTGCAACCAGCCTTTCGATATTGGGTTTAGTATTCACGACGCACAGTACGGCCGAATCCCAAAAGTGCGGCCATAGTTCGAGAAAATTAAGTTTCTGGATAGGCCTTTTTTGACATTGAGTTGGCTTAAGGTAGGGATGCCCAAATCAGCACATATATGTCGCGGGCGACTGCGCGTGCAAAGCATTGCACAGCGGTGCTGGGCAAGCGCGGAAGCAAAAGTTATCGGAAGGTGAAAACGAAGTCAACAGAATAGTGATATTGTATGTGTGACAGTGATGGAAAATGAGTGTGCATTGTGCCATTTTCGGCCCTTTCGGAAGCAGCCGGCACCTTCAGAACAATCGATTGATTTTCGGCACTATTTTTGCGTAACTCAATGCAACTAATAAATATTTCTTTCGGATCCGCAATTAAAAATACTTTTTTTACATTTAATCGTATGTGCTTAAACTGATAAATGATATAAACATAGAAACGCAAGCAGAATAATCTCACTTCCACATTCTGCATATGAGCTTAACATTTTTGTTTGAACAAATTTGTCGAAGTTTCATCTCTAAAGCAAATATTAAATATCATTTAATATATACTTTAGATTTAAATAATCATTTTTAGTGGTGGGCGAGTCCGAGATGTTTAAATGATCGAGATAGTACATTCAATTCGCGTAGATTTTTCCAATTTGTATAAAGAAAATGCAAAAAAATATTAAAAATGAACATGAATTCTTAGCTGCACTTTCACTTTATAATACTAAAATTGAATAGACTATAAAACTCCATACCATCAGTTTTATTGATTTTATTGCCGTCAACGAGCATTTTCGTAAAAGCGCTAGCACAACCTCATCGACAAAGTTATTATTAATGGATAAAAGAGACATCTTTTTGGATTCGGTAATAAGTTTTGACATTTTAATAGCATTTCAAGTGCTTATCAAAAATTTACCACACTCACATATTGACAAGATTTGACCATTTATCTTAATATTATGTATTTTTTTTTTTTAAATACTTAATACTTAAAAAAAAGACGTGCAAATCCAAGGTTCAATCTTTTTACAACATTAAAAAAATCGACAAACTTTTGTATAAATTTCGAGCTTTTTAATTAGATTTCCTAGTGCGCAACACCGCAAACAGAACAAGTAAGAAAGTCTAAGTTCATACATTTGTCTATATCTATCTCGATTCGTTTTGCCTGTTACAAACAACCGTTATGTGAACAAAGTTATAATACCCTTGTGCACAAGTGCGCTCGGGTATAAAAATTAAAAAAATCAATGGTATTTTTTAGACACTTCAAACTTGCACCTTATTATACTAGAATGAATGGTCTACAAAAA
>NW_016157435.1:21897-26725 GCF_001687245.7 Rhagoletis zephyria
GGGCGGAGCCGAACGTTAAATACCCGGCGCAAGTATTAAATATATGTTTTCCACCTTTCCGAAAGCTACCGCTACACGATAAGCCGGGGCGTATAAATTTTAAGTAAATTAGCGTCCTTAAATTTCGAAATATTGCAATTTCAAGCATATCTGAAATTTACCGTTATATGAAAAGCGGCCTCAATTTTAGTCCGATTTCAACAATTTTCAATTTGGCAAGCACAATAACCATACCGAGCTTGGTACAAATTGCTAGAACGGTTAGCGAGATACATATATGTGAACACAAGTGGGCGGTGCTACGCCCATTTTCCAAAATTTTTTTTCATAAACGTATTTCTTGGTAAAGAATTGTTGCAATCATCAATTTTGAATAAATTAGCTTCAATATTTACTGATTTATCGAAGATTTTGTATTTCTCGAAATTACCGTTATATGGGATGTGTTAACCCAAAACATGTCTACAAATTCTGAACAAAAACTGTGAAAATTTGATGAAACTTTGTTGATTTTTTTCAATCTTTCAAGTTTTTTTTTTTTGTTTGACAATGAGCTACAATTTTATAAAAAAATAATTAAAATTATTTAAAAAAATAAAACAAATACCGGATGACCGTATAATTTTGTCAAAGATGAAGACAATGATGATAAAACATTAATACACTATATAGGTCAGTTCATATTAATGAACATAAAATCAGATCACTATCGATAAAATGGAAATCCTCAAGGGAAATTTTCAATGCATGGAATTTACATAAATTTTTTTACTTTCAACCCCCGAATTGCTCAATTACTTCTATTTCTGCAGGATCGCCATTAGGTAAATTGCATATCCAAAGATGTTTTCAAAATAAATAGCGTGAGGGATATTTCACCCGCCGGTGATAAGAAATCGCGATCACCATAACGCACATCACTAATATTACTGTTCACAATCACGTTTACATTCAAAATTACAATCACTCAATACATCAATAATTTCGTTTTGTAGCAAATATGAAATATAGGTATATCCATTTACTTAAATGTAAACGGATTAAGAATCAAAGTGCTAGAAGAGATTTGAGCGTTTGGTACAAAAAGTATTTTTGATGTTGAAATTGTACTTAAAATCGGCAAATTGTACTTTTGTACTTTTTAAAATTAATTGCAATGAAAAAAGTACAATTGTACTTAAAATATCAACACTGTTTCACTGGCGTGACAAAGTACTTGCTGCAGCGATGCCAGATTTGAGCGTACCCAATTTTTTACCGATAATAACTCATGCGAGGGATATGGGTATTGCGCATTTTACAAGCCTATTAGGAAGTATACATATCTGTGTTCGGAAGACTGGCTTTAGTATAATGAACCATTCGCAGCATACGATTGCGAAAGACTCACTGGCGCCGAGTCGTTGAAGAACTCTTGGAAAATAAACGTAAAAGAGGCAGTTGCGATTGTAGCAAGTCAATATTCGTATAAAGTCTCATAAAAAAAAATTCCTTGTGGTTTAAAGAATATAGGAAATGGTACATTTTACAAAAGCCAGCCTCCCGACATACGCTACTATATCTTACGAACACAAATATATTCGTCTACAAATAATGTTGATTATATTAATTAAGTCCTAAGATAAGTTTGTGAATCTTATCAGTGTTCTATGTAAGAACCAAAAATCAGTCCCCTCGCCAATTAGAACTTTTGCTTTAAAAGAAAAATATACATAGCGCATTTACTCAATACTTGGTCTGGCATCACTGTTTGAGCATTGATGTGCTCAGCTCACTGTTGCCAAGGTCGTGCTTTTTTGGGAAACCAAAAAGCCAAAATAGATGGAATTCAATGCTTGGTGCGTTATTTAGTTATGCTTTTTTCATTTAAGCACACCGAATGCATAGGTACATATGTATGTATGTATACACTATACACTAATATTCTACATAAGATGGAATTCATTTACTGAATAAAATGTGAGGAATAGATAAATTAAATATGTTTTGTGTTGTTATAAATATATTGAAATTAAATTATTAATAAAAACGTGAGGAAATGGATATGTATATACATTTTTTACTGAATCAAAAAAATTATTAAACATGATAATAAAAAGTTGGGGCTTTTGTTTGGAAAAATTGGAATTTTCTGGTGGCCTGATGCCACACTGGCTCAGTTGTCGCAAAAGTACACATACATACACGCATTTTTACTTGAAAACAAGTGTGTAGTGGTTAATATGTATACGTTGCCATCTCCGTACAGCTCACTTCACCTCGCCGAGCACAATCGCGTGCTCGCAGTTTGCCCGCGACGTCGACTGCGGGCACCTCTGCTGTGCATCCCTAGCTTAAGGGATCACCTAATACCATGTCCCCACCGGAGCTGACCACGTAGTTATGGCTGCTGAGTTGGTTATCCCGATAACCCACTTCATTTAGCGTAGTTTCGCCATATAAAAATGACAGCACTTAACCATTTCACTGAGATGGTTAAAAGCTAACCAACTCGAAACCACGTCGAAAGTCTGATACAACCCTGTGTTTGCCCGCCATCTGTGGGGCATTAGCGTTGAAATGTAAAGAATTCGTTCCCTACCAGTGTTTGGACTCAACTAAAATCAGATTAGATTTAGTCCGGTTTTTAAAAAAAATTGAAATCTACTCCTCTACTCCGCTGGACTTTAAATCTATTCCGTTTTTTTCATTCATGTTATGCCCCTCTTGGGGCCGTTTTTTGAGTGTTCACCACCGGTTTCAGTAAAAAAATTGAAAAGTAGCCAAATCTCACTGTTNTAACTTCGTTATTTTTTGATGTATGGCTGTACAAATTGGCGGATGCAGAACTTTACTTAAGTTGTTAAAAAATATATGTAAAATGAAATTTATATAAAGTAGAAAAGGTTTGCTTTTTTAAAAATTAAGTGTTAAATACGTTCTACTCTAGNACATACACGCATTTTTACTTGAAAACAAGTGTGTAGTGGTTAATATGTATACGTTGCCATCTCCGTACAGCTCACTTCACCTCGCCGAGCACAATCGCGTGCTCGCAGTTTGCCCGCGACGTCGACTGCGGGCACCTCTGCTGTGCATCCCTAGCTTAAGGGATCACCTAATACCATGTCCCCACCGGAGCTGACCACGTAGTTATGGCTGCTGAGTTGGTTATCCCGATAACCCACTTCATTTAGCGTAGTTTCGCCATATAAAAATGACAGCACTTAACCATTTCACTGAGACGGTTAAAAGCTAACCAACTCGAAACCACGTCGAAAGTCTGATACAACCCTGTGTTTTCTTGCCATCTGTGGGTCATTAGCGTTGAAATGAAAAGAATTCGTTCCCTACTAGTGTTTGGACTCAACCAAAATCAGATTAGATTTACTCCGGTTTTTAAAAAAAATTGAAATCTACTCCTCTACTCCGCTGGACTTCAAATCNAAATTACCTAAATTGTAACATATCCTTACATTGCCTCGCGTACTTATTTTGCATGAATAGAAAATATTTTAGTCAAACAATTAATGTCAGAAACAAAAATTCAATCTAATACGGAAATTTTGTTTTTGCTCCGATTTTTGCTGGAATTTAGTCCTGAATCGATTTTTGGAACTCCGAACACTGTTCTTTACATTTGTACTGTTTTATAAACCTTAAACCGCAGTGTGGACAGCAATAGTTAGTGAGGTGGTTAAGCTCGATTTGAGATGGTTAACTTTTTGGTGGGGCCATGGTATAAGAACGAAAACTGTTCACTGTAACGACCTGTACACTAAGCCTTCTCTTTGTATTCATTTGTAGTGTGACTTTCTCCCAAGCACAACATCATCAATATACAGGGTGTCCCAGAAGTAACGTGCCAAACTTTAGGGGAAGGTAGGAGGGGGGTGAGCTCCCTGATAAAAAAAAATATTCAGGTAAAAGTGTCACCGTTTTTGAAATATTTACATTTTTTCGAATTAAAAAAAACGTGCNCAGAGCTGCTCAAAGACTCTATGCAGAGCGATACCCCAATCGTCGCCATCCGGGTCGTGAAGTATTCGTCCGGACCCATAGAGAAATATATGAAGGTAAGTGATTTTTACACCTTTCTTGTTTGCTTGCTTGTTAACTAACATTTTTCACGTTTTTAAGGTCGCATATCTGGAAGGCGTGGCGGCGAAACAGGACATCCTGCAACGGTAGATGTTGAAGCTGTGTTAGAGGAAGTGGAACTAGGTCCATCGACTTCAGTGAGAATGATGGAAAGACGGACGGGAATACCAAAAACTACAGTTCACAAAGCTTTACAAGACCATCGATTACATCCATACCACATTCAACGTGTTCAGGCTCCACAAGAAAGAGATTACCTGTCGAGAGTTAAATTTTGCAGTGAAATGTTGCGAATGCATGAATCAGACCCCAACTTTTTTAACAAAATAATTTGGAGCGATGAATCATCATGCAAACGTGATGGTTATTTTAATTTACATAACCTTCACAGTTGGCAGATAGACAATCCTCACGAAATGAGAGAAGATCGTTCGCAGTACCGGTACAAAATAAATTTATGGTGCGGTATTTTTAATTGTCAGATATTGGGACCTGTGGAACTTCCGCCAACGCTCAACTCTCACAGTTATTTAGAGTTCCTTCAGGAACGGCTTCCAACTCTTTTGGAAGATGTACCCTTAAACCTGCGGCGAAGACTATGGCTGCAAAATGACGGGTGCCCTGCTCACTACGGGCGTGAAGTAAGAGCTCATTTAGACGAAACTTATCCTCGCCGATGGATTGGACGATACGGGCCAATCACGTGGCCCGCTCGATCGCCATACCTGAATCCATTAGATCTTTTCTA
>NW_016157435.1:28475-30213 GCF_001687245.7 Rhagoletis zephyria
TATCTGGAAGTATTTTACATAAAAAATTTACTAAGTATTGCCCGGTTTGTAGTTGCAGTTAAAGAAAACACATGAAAAGGCACGATTTTTTTTAAATTCGAAAAAATGTAAATATTTCAAAAACGGTGACACTTTTACCTGAAAATTTTTTGTTTATCATGGAGCTCACCCCACCTACCTTCCCCTAAAGTTTGGCACGTTACTTCTGGGACACCCTGTATATAAAAATGTTGTGTTCGTATGTCACGGTCGTCAAAACTCGAGAACGGCTGGACCGATTTGAATAATTTTTGTTGTATTGTTCGGTATAATACCAGAACCAATGATATCGCAAAAAATTGCCGGGTTGCCACCTATTTGATAATTTTTAAACCCAATTGTATTGATAAAATAAATAAATTATTACAATATGGGTATCAAATTAAAGAGGTTTAAGAAAGATAACTGCTGGAAATATTTTTGAGGAGGGTTGCCACCTATTTGATAATTTTTAAACCCAATTGTATTGATAAAATAAATAAATTATTACAATATGGGTATCAAATTAAAGAGGTTTAAGAAAGATAACTGCTGGAAATATTTTTGAGGAGGGTTGCCACCTATTTTAAAATTTTAACTCAGTAAAATTGATAAAATACATGAAATGTTGCAATGTGGGTACAAAATTTTCGTCAAAACTCGAGAACGGCTGAACCGATTTGAATAATTTTTGTTGTATTGTTCGGTATAATACCAGAACCAATGATATCGCAAAAAATTGCAGGGTTGCCACCTATTTCATAATTTTTAAACCCAATTGTATTGATAAAATAAATAAATTATTACAATATGGGTATCAAATTAAAGAGGTTTAAGAAAGATAACTGCTGGAAATATTTTTGAGGAGGGTTGCCACCTATTTTAAAATTTTAACTCAGTTAAATTGATAAAATACATGAAATGTTGCAATGTGGGTACAAAATTAAGTAGGTTTAAGAAAGATAACTGCTGGAAATGCCTCTGAGGAGGGTTGCCAACTATTTGAAAATTTTAACTCAGTTAAATTGATGAAGCAAATAAAATATTGCAATGTGGGTGTAAACTAAAGAGTTTTAAGAAGGCTTTCAGCCGAAAATATGTTTGAAGCGGGTTGCCACCTGTTTGAAAATTTAACTAAATTTAATTGATAAAATAAATGACATATTCCAATATACGTATCAAATTAAAGGAGTTTAAGAAAGGTGATTGTCGGAAATATTTTGGAGGGCTGAAAGGGCTGGAGGGCTGGGTATCAAACTAAAGAGTTTTAAGAGGGCTTACAGCCGAAACTATGTTTGAGGAGGGTTACCACCTGTTTGAAGTGTAGTGTAACTGAAAGTCGACCATGCTTAACGTTTATAATTATTTAATTTATTCATAACAACAAGGGTTTCATATTTCAGTTGTTTGAATATTTTGAATATAGAACTCACGCATTGTCAGGCACACGTGCCAAACCGTCAAACAAACTAACTTTAAGCTTCAATTTATTTATAATATTATTTATGCTTATGCAGCAATTATTTCCCATAAATACCCCAACATGTTAGGCTAAGAATTCAATTGTAAAAGCACCTACAAAGCGACATTGAGTTGCTCAGTAAAATAAATTCAATACAATTAAAACATAAATGAATTGTTTCATTCGATACATGGCGATCCTGCCAGCTTTTTGCGAAAATTAATTTGCAAAAAAAAAAAAAAGCTATCCTGCCAACCT
>NW_016157435.1:31974-46559 GCF_001687245.7 Rhagoletis zephyria
CTTTATAATTTAGATAATTACGCTAAGGAAATTCGATTTAGGTTAGAAATATCTCATAAAAGAGCAAGGGATATGATAGAACAAGCTAAGATAGTACAAAAATCTTATTTTGATAAAAAAGTTTTAGATTATAACTTTAAAATAGGTGATTTAGTTTTGCTAAAAAACGAATCAGGGCACAAATTGGACCCACAATACAAAGGACCATTTAAAATTAATAATATAGATTTTAAAAATAATGTAACTATAACTGATAAGAAAACGGGAAAAACCCAAATTGTACATAAAAATAGAATTAAGATATATAATCATTAAAACTATTTTTTTTAAGTTTAATAAATTTATAAACTATTATTATATTTAATTACTTGCTAAATAGGAATGTTCATACAATAAACTCTGTATGAGCATTCTTTTAAAAAAGGAGGTGTAGTGTAACTGAAAGTCGACCATGCTTAACGTTTATAATTATTTAATTTATTCATAACAACAAGGGTTTCATATTTCAGTTGTTTGAATATTTTTAATATAGAACTCACGCATTGTCAGGCACACGTGCCAAACCGTCAAACAAACTAACTTTAAGCTTCAATTTATTTATAATATTATTTATGCTTATGCAGCAATTATTTCCCATAAATACCCCAATATGTTAGGCTAAGAATTCAATTGTAAAAGAACCTACAAAGCGACATTGAGTTGCTCAGTAAAATAAATTCAATACAATTAAAACATAAATGAATTGTTTCATTCGATACAGAAGATCTAACTAAGTTTAATTTATAAAATAAATCACATTACAATATAGGTATCAAATTGAAGAGGCTTAAAAAAGATGACCGTAGGAAATACTTTTGAGGAGGGCTGCCACCTATTTTTATTTTAGCTCAGTTAAATTGATAAAATAAATGAAATATTGCAATGTGGGTATTAAAATTTAGATTTTTGAGAAGGATTACAGCTGAAAATAAGTTGGGGGAGGGTTGCCACCTGTTTGAAAATTTTACTCAATATAATTGATTAAATAAATGGCTTATAATAAAACTAAAGGTATCAAATTAAAGAAGTTTAAAAAACAGACTGTAGGAAATATTTTTGAGGAGGGCTGCCACCTATTTGAAAATTTTAGCTCAGTTAAATTGATAAAATAATTGATAAATTGCAATGTGGGTAATGAACTTTAGATTTTTAGAAGGCTTGCAGTCGAAAATGTGTAAGAAGAGGGTTGCCCCCCTGTTTGAAAATTTAACTCAATTTAATTGATAAAATAAATGACTTATTACAATAAAGGTATCAACTTAAAGACGTTTAAAAAACATGACTGTTGGAAATATTTTTAAGGAGAGTTGCCACCTATTTGAAAATTTGAACTCAGTTAAATTGATTAAACAAATGAAATATTGCAATATGGGTATCAAACTAAAGAGCTTTAAGCAGACTTACGGTCGAAAATATGTTTGAAGAGGTTTGCCACCTGTTTGAAAACAAAACTCCATTAAATTGATAAAATAAATGAAATGTTACAATATGAGTACCAAACGAAAGGTATTTAAGGAATCTTGATTTGGAAATACTTTCAATAGAATTAGGCAATATATAAAAGTAAACTGAACTGTAAACTGAAGAGAGAGTTTACAACATCTTATCAAACGAAGTGATTATATTATCAACGAAGATTTGGTATACAATTACGCACAGAAAAAAATTAATAAATAACAACTGATACAAATGAAAAAGTTGTAAACAGCGTAACGAAAACATAAAAATATCCAATGAAATGAAATAATGAAAACTTAAAATTTTTATTACCATTCCCTTACATTAACACAGTTAACAGTTAAATTTTAATCATAAACAATTTCGTTTGGGGTCGCCATAGCCTAGTAAGTATATTGCGAGTAAAGAAATTTTTAATAACAATAGATAATATTATTATGATTATTATTATTATTACTATTGCCAACTCCTATTATATGCGCAAACAGACATTCCCAAATTAAAGCTAAAGCAGAAGGGCATTTACGATCGCATGATGCAAGTGTTAACATAATAAGAGCTGCGTGTAATTTCTGACGTGTGCCGATGATATCGACATCATCGGTAACAAAAACCTCGAAGTCTGTTCTGCCTTTTCCAAGTTGGATAACGAACGATAACAACATCAAATAAACAGTCGCAGCTTGACACCCACATCACTGTTGCCAGTTGTAATTTCGAGAAAGTAAAGAATTTCGTTTACTTGGGGACCAGCATTAACACCGATAATAATGTCAGCATATAAATTCAAGTCAGAATCACTCTAGCCAAAAAGTACAACTTTGGACTGAGTAGGCAATTCGGGAGTAAAGTTCTTTCTCGACGTACAAAACCCACACTCTATAAGTCACTCATCATTCCCGAGCGGGTTTATGGCGCAGAAGCTTATACAATGACCAAATTCGATGAGGCGACTCTTGGAGTATTCTTAGGAACGATTTACAGGGCTCTCCGCCTTGAAGGGGGGGAGTATTGCAGACGATGAGATGTATGAGCTTTACAACGAAATGGTCAAAGTGCAGCGAATGAAAATACAGCGAAACCGTTGGCTTGGACATGCCATTCGAATGGGAACCGACGTTCCAGGTCTGAAAGTATTCAACTCGCAATCCGCTGGTCGTACCAGAAAAAGAGTTGGCCCCCACTGCAATGGAGAGACCAAGTGGAGAAGGATTTGGCTTCACGTGGCATTTTCTATTGACGTCAGTTGCCACAGAGATAAACGACTGACGTTCTTTGTCGAGCTCGGCGAAATGGCTTAGGCGGTTCCAGCGTCAAATAAGAAGGAGAAAATTATATCAGAGGACCTTATTCTTGGATACGCCAGGAGGAACTAGGAAAACATTCCTTATCATATTGATTCGGGGGACGGTTCGTTCAAAAAATGACATAAGCTTAGCTAGGGCTTCGCCTGGAATTTCTGCGACATTGTTATTGGGTGAAAGAATTGCTAATTCAGCAATCATACGTGCAATATTTCCAGAACATACGGTATGGAAAACGTATAACGAAAATTTAAACTCATTGTTTGGGATGAGTGTACCATTGCACACAAAAAATTTCTTGTGGTTTTTGATCGATTGTCGTGAGATTTGCATGGAAACGTTTAACCATTCGGGAATGCATTGATGTTGCTCTCAGTAGATTTAACGCAAACATTGCCTGTAATCTCTCGATTAACACTAGCGGGCGAGATAAATGCTTGCCTGAAATAGTCTACATTGTGGCAAAGGTGAAGAGTTCCCATGATTCCGACCGATACACAATTTGAATTTAAAAGATTGCAATTCCCAATTCGATTGGCATTCGGAATCGCAATCAATAATGCCCAAGGTCAACCTTTGGAAAAGTGTGGTTTAGATTTAGATGCGGATTGCTTCTCAGATGTTGCATGTTCCCGTGACGGCAAACCAGATATCCTTGATATCTATGCAGAGAATGGCAAAACGGCAAATATTGTGTGCACACAAGTACTTATGTATTACAAAATCAAACTTATATGCTACGTATGCTTTGTTGCGTTAATCATTTCTCATCTATGTAACAGGAATATGCCACAGCAAAGCGTGGCAGGGTGCAGCTAGTTATTGTAATAAAAAGCGAAAAATTATTAACGTGTTAAATGGATTCTACATCTGAAGGTTAGTAAAATACGTTAAAAAATTTGTGCAAACTAATGCTGTAACAGAAATTTTTAAGAAATAAAAATGTAGAATGTATTTTTCGTTTATTTTTAAACAAAATTTGAGTTGTGTGCAACAGTAACAAAACGCTGTCTTCGTATCATCGAATATACTTCGTATGGAAGATAATGGCTGGCACCGTCAACACAAGAAAATTTTCAAAAATCAACGGCAAGTCCCAGCCGCTTTAAACTTGGACTTTGTTACACTAAAATTGAATGGGCTATAAAACTACATACTCAAAATCTTTCTTAGAAATCTAATTAAAAAGCTCGAAATTTACCAGCCCCATACTGGATCCGCCATTTTGAACTTTGCAAATTAGTAATTAGTGACCCCGAAAACCCTCTGGTACGAAATTTCGAATCATTATTTCTAAGCCTCGAATTTGGCCCGCACTTTTGGATTTCGTCCGCACCGTGCGACGCCACACCTGCATGATTTTAATAAAAATTGATGTCTAGCCGCCAAAACGCAAAAACAAACGCAAAATCATATATTTTTTACACAGCATCAAAAGTAAAATTCTGTTCCACAGAAAATTCGATACTCAACGAAACTTTCGACACCGGTGCATAGCTCATAATACGAATTTCATATTCGACCTTCGATAACCAGCGAAGATCGAAAATCTAATGCGACTCATAACATGGACCATAAATCAGTTAGCATGGAGAAACATGCTGAATCATATGAAACAGGCCGAATTCTTGTAAAAGATTCTATTGGAGGGTGAGACCAGGATAATTGGCAATGCTTTGAGGACATACCCAGACAAGAAGATCCTTTCATTTGGTGGAATCATAGACGTCCGCTTTGGTGCAGCGGTTAGGCTGGGTTCAAGCCCGGTTCAACCCAGCATAAAAAAGTTTTTCTAATAGTGGTGGCCCCTCGGCAGGCAATGGTAAACTTTCGAGAGTATTTCTGCCATGAAAACAGGTCCCTCCCCTTGTGTGACAACATCAATACGAACGTAACAAATCGGACGAGAAGCCCGCTCAAACGCTAACAAATGTGTAAACACCAATCTATTATTTTTATAGTCGCAAAGAATTTCCAAATTTGTTTACACCCACCGGCAATGAAGCATCGCTGCGAACCACCTTCCTCAGTGAACTCGAAAAGAGTACTTTGCATCGGGTAGCATTTATGTTGAAAATAGAAATGGGTTCTTGACCAGTATGCGGAAATGCTTTTTTTAATGAAAAATATATAAATTTTTAACTCCAATTACTAATTTCATACTATGATTAAATTTGATTATAAAAATAAAAAAAAAATCTGAACCAGATTTTTAAATAGAATCTTCTGTAATCGAAATCCGGAAATCCTGCCGGATTTTAAGCAGTACCCGGCCGGATAGTCGGATAACGTAAAAAAGGCCGGATAATCCGGATACCGGATAGATTGTTGCTTGCACATATCTTAGTGTTTGGCCGAGCTTTGTATTTTTATGGCAGAAATACACACGGAGGTTTGCCCATGCCTGCCGAGGGGCGACCGCTGTTAAGAAAAAATATTTTTTCTAGATCTTTTTGCGATGTTGCTTTGACCAGGGCCTGAACCCAGGCCCTGCGGAGTGGAAGTGCACCCTGCTTACCATTATACCACTGCGGCCGCAATTTTAAAATTGTGTATAACAATATGTGGCTACACTTAGCTTGTTGGGAGTTTTCATCAGTTAAATTTTGATAACCCCTATCTTTCTTATTTTTTTTTTTTTCAAATTTGAACATCGCTGATTTCAAAAATTTATATAAAAGTCGCCAAACATTGACCAAAAAAATTTACCTAAAATAACATTTATTTTCGAATAAATTGGTACCCCTCTTAATGCAATTGCATAAAAATTGTTAATGCTAAGCAATTTAAGCAAAAATGCGGTCTTGAATTTGTGTGTATGTACCAGACTTCAGATTTTCTGAGCAGTAGGTGCAGTCGCTCTCAAACAAAAAATTAATTTTTCATATAATTTTAGGAAAGTGGGCGTGGCATCGCCCACTTACATAATATATGCTTATCTCGAAAACTACTTGACCGGTCTAGACCAAGTTTGATATAACTACACATTGTGTTTAGCCTACTCAAGCACCGTCTGGAATACTATTGATTAATTTACAAAAATTTGGGTTTGTTTGTTGCAAGCTTATGCTATTAAGGGGTAGCTAATAAACATTAAAAACGTACCTAGTACTTGCTTAAATAAATGTGTATGTGTATGGTTATTATATGCATTGACATTAATATACATAGATAGTTGTAACCATGATAAAAAAATAGAAGGTAATTTCACTCCAAACTCTTTTGACGGATAAAGGCATTTTTTTCATAAATTGTACATTTTAGAAGCAGCGTTGCCACATTAATATTAACAAAATATATTTGATGGTATTTTGGGATGTGACTTTTTATTACTGTTAATGGTCTTAGTCTTTTCAGACAATTCTAAATAGTATTTTTTTGGAGTTTTGGAGTTTAGAAATGTGTAAGAATTATGATTAGATGGTCGTGCGCTGGACCGATTTGAAAATACCTCCAAAAATTTGCATAAATAAAAATAGTTTTTTTAAATGATTTTTTGAAAAAAACCTCCCCTCGGACGACAAAACAATTTAAAATGAAATAATCTGCATAAAAATATTAAAAAAATTTCAACGGAATGATAATAATGAGATTTTTGATGCTGTTTTTTAACTTTTTTCAAAGATAGGTTTTGGAAAAATTAAGTTACTGGACCAAAACCATATCGATTTAGGCTTATGAGGTATCAGTGGAAAGGTATTTTCTCACCCTTTATTTATTTGCGAAAAAACTCATTCATATCCCAATTTGAATTTTTTCAAATATCAACACATCTTAATTAAAGATGGAATGACACTCTAACTTTGAATTAAAATATGTCAAGATATAAAAATAGTGAGGAAATCTTTTTCTATTGATACCTTACAAGTCTGAAAAGGTGAGGTTTTGACAGAGTTATTTAACTAAGTTTTTCATAAACCAATCTTCGAAAAAAAATCTAAAACAGCATAAAAATTTAATTAATAGGATTCTGTTGAATTCTTTTTTAATATTTTTATTCACAAAAAAACCAAGGAGGTGTTTTCAAAACGGGCCAGCTCACGTAAATTTTAATATTTTTCCGAAATGGTTTGGTGCAGGTCTTAGAGTATTATAGATTCTATAATTCCAATGGAAAAACAGTACCGGTTTTTTTGTATGGCGAGTGATGCAATCGAATGTATATAAAACAAGTAAGAAAGTCTAAGTTCGGGCGGAGCCGAACATTAAATACCCGGCGCAAATACTAAATATATGATGTTCACCTTTCCGAAAGCTACCGCTACATGGTAAGCCAGGGTGTATCAATTTTGAGTAAATTAGCGTCCTTAAGTTTCAAAATATTGACGTTTCAAGCATTTCTAAAATTTACCGTTATATGAAAAGCCATAATTTTAGTCCGATTTCAATCATTTTCATAGTTTTGCTTTTATGTAGCAAGCACAATAAAAATACCGAGTTTGGTACAAATTAGTAGAACGGTTACCGAGATACATATATGTGATCATAAGTGGGCGATGCCACGCCCATTTTTCAAAATTTTATTATAGACGTATTTCCTGGTAAGGAATTGTTGCAAGCATCAATTTTGAATAAATTGGCTTTAATATTTACTGATTTATCGAAGATTTCGTATTTCTCCAAATTACCGTTATATGAGATGTGGGCGTGGTTATTGTCCGATTTTAAAAATTTTCGGCCATTTGGTATCCTGTACCAAGGCCAATAACTGTGCCAAGTTTGGAAGAAATCGGTGCAGCGGTTGCCAAGATATACACATGTAACCATAAGTGGGCGTGGCTACGCCCATTTTTCAAAAATTTATAACATTCTTATTTTTCGTCTAAAAATTATTGTAAATATCAATTTTGAGTTAATAATCTTCAGTAGTTACTAAAATATCGCAGTTTTCGTATTTCTGAAAATTACCGTTATATGGGAGGTAGGCGTGGTTATTGTCCGATTTCGCCCATTTTCAATACCGTCCGTCCTATGCCCAAAAGAAGTTCACGTACCAAGTTTCGTTAAGATATCTCAATTTTTACTCGAGTTATCGTGTGCACAGACGGACGGACGGACGGACGGACAGACAGTCACCGCTTAATCGATTTCTCTTTTCATTCTGATCATTTATGTATACATTTGTCTATATCTATCTCGATTCGTTTTGCCTGTTACAAACAACCGTTATGTGAACAAAGTTATAATACCCTTGTGCACAAGTGCGCTCGGGTATAAAAATAATATACTTACATAAGATTCAGTTTCCCCAAAACCTCTGAAATTGAAGAAATATATTGAATATATTATTATATATCGGGAAGATTTAATTCCTTCACGTCACAACCTTCTAACTACTTATTTCTAGTAAACCAGAAAATTTTAAAAATTTTACTCCGGAATCCTTGCACAAATTTATAAGATTCCTACTGCTTTCAAACGCGTAATTTTTTTTTTTTATTAAAATGACTGATTTTTCGTTTTAAAATCTGTTGTTTGAAAATTTTTCAAAGGCAGTTGAAAAATTAATTTTTTTTTTGTAGCTGGTAGCTTGATTTTGATAGAGATGTCATAATGCCAGCAAAAGTCAAATGGCTAACATGGCGGCCAAAATCATTGAGTGAAACTACCTTCTCTTTTGTATAATGGTTGTAACGATATCATTCCAATGTCGAAAGTAAATTATTTGGAAGTTGTTTTTTTCAGTAATGTTTCATAAATTTTACTTACCTATATTATATGTCCGACGTCGGTTATTTTATTCAAGCAATGGTTAATACTGTGTAAACGTACATATATGGTAAGACCAGTATGAGTATGGTGAAGGTAATGCCTTTTTTGATCTCATTACCCTTTATTATTTGCATCCAGTTGGAAATGACGTCAATATGAGTTAGGAACTTATTTCGACGATTGTTGAAAATATTTTAATTGCCTTCAAATAATTAGTTACTCTTCGTTTTATAAATGTATATCGTATTAACAATTTTATACTTCTATTTTATTACGGCAGATCTTTATTTAAGATTTTATATGTTCATGTTATTAAAAACCATACGATTAACCTCTTTAACTACATTGTAGCTAAATTTAAATTTTTGTGTACTTTAATTATGAACTATTGCACAATAGAAACACTATAGTACAATAAATCCACTTGAGCTCTTAGATCGAACCGGGAATGAGAGGCAAGTAAGCTTTATTGAACTTTCTTGGAAAACTTGATACTACCGTTTTTGTGATACACTTTGAATATTTTAAAAACTAAGTATAACATTAAAATAAAGAGTGCCAACGAAAAAGTAAAAGTTTGGTCGTTATTACAAGAGCAGATAGTTGTATCCATTTGTATATTGCAAATGTATTTTGCATATTTCGTACGTATAAATATGTAAATGCATAAATTTTCGCGCTTTGCAAACATGAAATCCGTTTTTTTCAACCGACTTCAAAAAGGAGGATGTTTACAAATTATCAGAATAGTTTTTGTGTATGTATAACTTTTGACTACGGCAACCGATTTCGATGATTACTGTTTATTGAAAAGGGCTAGGCTGGTGATTGAATGAAGTCTTGGATGTTTGTTATGACTACATAAATAAAACTTACGCGGGCATATTTTTGACCCAGTTATTCGACGCTTATAAGGTAACAAAATTAGATCAACAAAAATTCCTATATGCAATATACACAAAAAGTTCCGGTTAATGTATTTCGCGCTTTTATGAACTACCCTCTTATAACGTTGCAAATGTTTGAACCATTTGATGAAATTCATACAAAAATCCTCGAATAAAAGAACAAAAATACATTATACAGGGCAGGGTAGTATATGTACATTAGGGTGGTCCAAAAATGCATGTGAAAAAGTAAGGTAGGAATTTTTATGCTCTCACCCTCTAGGATTGTTCTATACCGAAAAAAGTATACCCTTATTTTTTTTTTTTTGAAATCAAAAAATATTTATAGGTCGCTCAAAGCGCCCAAAGGTTTCCATGTATTTTATATGGAGAAAAAACAACTTTTCGTAGAAATGGTATAGAATAGTTAAAAATCAATATTTTTCTACCAGAAAACTCTGTTTATCTGCAGGAGATTCCCAATAATACCCAATTGTTTGTTTAACCATTTTTCCATCGCAACTGTAATTTACAGGTCCGCCAAAAACCCACAGAAACCCCAAAAAATCCTATGGGGCGACCAATAAAAAATCGTTAGTATTAAAAATGGTTAAATAAACAATTGGGTATTATTGGGAATCTCCTGCAGATAAACAGAGTTTTCTGGTAGAAAAATATTGATTTTTAACTATTCTATACCATTTCTACGAAAAAATTTATTTTCCCCATATAAAAATACATGGAAAGCTTTGAGCGCTTTGGGCGACCTCTAAATATTTTTTGATTTAAAAATAGAAAAATAGGGGTATACTTTTTTCGATATAGTACAATCATAGGGGGTGAGAGCATTACAATTTCGACTTTACTGTTTTTGGACCACCCTAATGTATTCTTTAAGATTTCACATGTATGCATGTATAAATATGAATGTAGTTTGAACATTGTTTCTACATGTATTTTCAAAACGTTGTAACTTACATAACATAATACATAATTTTACTTTATTAATACAAGTACGTTGTGTATTAATTTTTTTTTTTATAAAAGCGGCTGCTTCATTTAGCGGTTTTTTATATAAGTCCCAAATGTTTCATTAAGCGGGTTTTTCGTATAAGCCCCACATGTTCTATTAACCGGGATTTTTATAAATGACTTCCCCGGATAAAGTGTCTGAATTTCACGCAATTTGCTCGGCTCTTATATCCGAAAATTACTTGCTAAGATGGCTATTTCAGAGCAGTAAAGGTGGTTGTGGACAGTTTGCATAAGGTAGACGCAGAAGCCATTAAGGCAAAACAAAATTTCTGATGCAAAAAGTTAATCGGAGATCATAGATTCAGATATACCTATATTCTTTTTCGGTGGCATTAAAAGTATTACACACCAACAACTCGATTTCAAATGATTAAATGAATTTGTTGCAAAAATCTAGTAAATACGCAATACCTCGAAAAGGTTTAAAAATATTAAAGCAAATCACAAGAAATCACAAACAGAGAAAGTACTGAATCTGATCATTTTGTTAATCTGTTTTCATTCCAAGAATTTTCTACTTTTCATTATTGTCCAATGATATCTGATAGATTAGCGCCTACACATACTATGTGTGTTCGTGTTTGGCTGAGCTTCTCCTCCGCTTTTTGGCGTGCGCCTTGGTGTGGTCACTCAAAGGGGAGGAACCTACAGTTTTACGCCGACTCCGAACGGCGATTTTATTTTTAAGAGAAGCTGTTTTTCATGACAGGGATACATTCATTGCCATTACCTGCCGAAGGGCGTAGCTACGCTACGAAAAACGAAAAATCCACATGCTGCAACCCTTGCGGAAACATGTGCAGCATTGCCAGCTATCAGTTGTTTTTCGAAGATACCTGAATGAAGGAAAACAAAGTGGAAAGGAATTAAAAAAACACTCATCATGTGCTTGATTATTGTAAAATTGGTTAATTTTACATATTTTGAGGAAAATTATGGGTTCTGATGCATTTGCAATTATAGGCAGCAGAGTAAGAGGGCGCTATGGCAATGGATTCACAAAGGTATGCGGAGCTGTCGGGCATAGTCACCATGGGCGCATCTATGTCAGCTTCTGGTTGAATTAATAAACCACAAGCCAGAACTCCTCCTATGCCTGAAGCTCTGGTTCTCAATCCAGTTAATGCAATAACAGCTTCTTCCAAGCCATTGAAAACATGCACTTTGTTAGATCCTCCACCTGTTGCGCTTGCTTCTGCCTTCGGCCGCGTTTAGGGATTATAACCCTTACTAAGTAGAATTCTCCTTTCTGTGTTGCGGGGAAGAGGGGCTTCCGCATGTCAAAGGTATACAACATTTCTTGGGCATATCACTCCGGCTACGCCGTCCACAGTATTTTTGCGCAGAACCCACGTCGAAATTTGCAAAAAAGTGCATAGTGCAAACCGAGTTTAGTAGGAAATTGGAAACATTTGTCTTAAATAAAATGTGTATCTTTTGATTATACGTGTATGTTAAAGTTTTTGGATTCGGGTTATGCGTTTGGGCACAACAACCGAAAATCATTGTAGAAATAATTAAACCGGACCCAAGTTTTACGATGAGGGGCAACAAAGATTTTATTTTGCTCGTTTATATAAAGCAGTGGATAAAAATATACGTATATGTGAAAGGCAAATTTATCTGTTTAAATGAAAACCACCAATATTTCTTGTAAACACACATCGATTTACATCTTTTATTTCACCTCCGACACAGAATTGTTTTCGTACAAAATTACGCAAAAAAGCTTACTCGTTCGTTTTTAGGCATGCCATTGTTACGAATTTCGAAAGTTCGAAAATACGATTCGGATTGCAGCATACTATTTCNGGCATTCTACATTAGTTTCTCTGTAAGGCATTCTTTGTTCGCTTCTCTGGATTCTGTTTATCCATGCGTTCTCCCTTCGTTTGAAGGTAATGCTGCGGGTAAGGGCTTACCGCCAATGACATGCCCATGTTAAAATAAGGCCTTCCTGAAGCGAAAGGGTAAGCGATTCCCATCGCCTAGCTCGTTTCCACTTTCGCTTCTGTGGTAATCGTGTTTTTTGCTGGGTATGCTCGCATGTGAAAGAGGGGCGTGAGAAGAAAAGGGACGAGTACACATGCGTCTGTACCGTCAAGTCGTTTCAACTTTCTTGCTTTGCTTTTGACATTTTCGGTGTTTCCCATATAACAAAAAAAAAAAAATTTTCAACCAATAACTTACTTACTAAAAAATTGTTTATTATAGCTTAAAATCATGGTAACCAATAGAGCTAAATATGTTGTACAAAAACACATAAACAGAAGTTCACAAAATTTGATATAAAACCAGTCTTCGATTTAAATAGTTAACTTTTTACTGCGTATGTTTATTTTACGAGGAGGAATCATCGAAAGCCTAACCCCGTCAGTGTGAGACTTTAGCACAAACTAAGCTTCCTACCGTCATGTACCGTTCCACCGTCATGGATTTCGTCTAGATTATAACACTGTGTGACTGATAAGGTTATAGATCTATTCTCTTCTTCTTCTTCTTATTTGGCGCTGTAATCGCCAAAGCGATTTTGGCCGAGTTCAACAAAGCACGCCAGTCGTTTCTCTTCTGTGCCAACTGACGCCAATTGGAAATACCAAGTGAAGCCAGAATCATAGTTGCCAACTTGGTGCTTTAAGCACAAGATTTAGTGCTTTTTGAAAATTAAAACGCCTAAAAAAATTATTTAGTGCCTAGTGCCTTTTTTAGTGCTTTTTTTCTGAACTAAAATTACTTCGATATAGTCAAGACCTGAAATAATTTTTTAATATTTAAAGCTGTGCCAGTACTGAATTGACAAAAATCTACAAATTTAAATGCACGTAAATACAACCATGATTGATAAAAAGCTGACCTTGCAAACCCACCTTGTTCAATTATATTCGCCTTGAAAATGCTAGTAGATATGCGAGTAAGTTAAGTATTTCTTTTTTTCTTTTCAAATTATTAGTAAAAATTTTTATTTTTGTACCACCCGAGAAAAACACATCTTGACGATTCACAACGGTGTCGTAAGTGTCGTATTGTTGTATGTCGTAAACTTTAAAAGCTTAAATAAATGTTTAGAGAACTTTAAACGTCAACCAACTATTATTTAGCACTACAAAAAATCATAATATGACTTTGTTGGTACTTTGCGAACTCCTTTAATATATTTCTTAGGCGTTTATTTCACCGTTGTGAATACCCCAATCGTTTCTTGGTGCTGAATCCAAATCTGGCCGCACAATTACTCTAGCACTAGAATTTTGAGATATCCTAACCTCAAAGAGCCAAAATCCCGGTTTTTGGCGATATTTGAGGGTATATAATGAAAACATAAATTTGTTTGCTCATTTCTACTGAGAGCATGATTTTCATTGGTTGGGATTCGATTTTTCTTTCTTGAGATATATCAGTTTTAATGCGCAGTACTTCGGTATTACGTCGTAAGCATGAGTCATTATAGCATGTGGCTTTTCAGTCGTAATGAGCGAAAAAGTTTTGTTTATTGATTTATGTATGCAATCTTGTAAATATTGTTAAATTTTTGTTTTTGTTAAATACATACAAACTGTTATGGAAAAAGCATTCATTGATTCAAAACCATTTGGTGCTTTTAGTGTGGCAAAACGCTTTTTTTCCACGTTTTTGGTGCTTTTAGAAAAACAAAAGTTGGCAACACTGGCCAGAATACTTTCAGAGCTGGAGCATCGGTGTCCATTCGAACGACATGGTCAAGCCAGTGGAGCCGCTGTATTTTCACTCGCTGCACTATATCCATGTCGTTGTAAAGCTCATACAGCTCATCGTTCCATCGTCTGCGGTACTCGCCGTCGCCAACGCAAAAAGGCCCGTAAATCTTCCGCAAAATCTTTCTCTCGAATACTCCAAGAGCCGCCTCGTCGGATGTTGTCATTGTCTATGTTTCTGCGCCATATACCGGGCATGATGAGTAGGGTGGCCAGATGCGCTGATTTAATCAGTACGTGTGCTGATTTTTATACCCGAGCGCACTTGTGCACAAGGGTATTATAACTTTGTTCACATAACGGTTGTTTGTAACAGGCAAAACGAATCGAGATAGATATAGACAAATGTATACATAAATGATCAGAATGAAAAGAGAAATCGATTAAGCGGTGACTGTCTGTCCGTCCGTCCGTCCGTC
>NW_016157435.1:47296-89976 GCF_001687245.7 Rhagoletis zephyria
GGGCGTAGCACCGCCCACTTGTGATCACATATATGCATCTCGCTAACCGTTCTAGCAATTTGTACGAAGCTCGGTATGGTTATTGGGCTTGCCACATTAAAGCAAACCGTTGAAAATTGTTGAAATCGGACTAAAATTGAGGCCGCTTTTCATATAACGGTAAATTTCAGATATGCTTGAAATTTCAATATTTCGAAATTTAAGGACGCTAATTTACTTAAAATGTATACACCCCGGCTTATCATGTAGCGGTAGCTTTCGGAAAGGTGGAAAACATATATTTAATACTTGCGCCGGGTATTTAATGTTCGGCTCCGCCCGAACTTAGACTTTCTTACTTGTTTTCTATTGTACTGATTTTTAAGAGCCCGAAATCATTACGCAAAATCTACTGATTTTTGAGTTTGTACTGATTTTTACATCTAATACTTTTGTAAATTCGTGTAATTGACATTTACTTGAGGTTTACATGTTCAAAACAATGGTTTTTGACAACTCATACGTGTGAGCAGATTGAAAGCATTAATTAAATTTAGACCATTATTAAAAAGGTGTCAGCTTGCAATTGTTTCGTTTCCTAAGATTTCGCAAAATAACAAACTGTTTGGATTCAACCCAACCCAATTTCACTATTTGCAGGTTTTACAGGATTTATAGGAAAAGCTGGTTTCGCCATTAATAAATCTTATGAAAGGTGGTGGTGAGTTAATCATATATTAAGTACACTGAGAAGATGACAATACGAGATAATCTTTCGATTATAATTAAACATCCACTGTCAGTATTTCAAACTTAATAAGACTACTGCTACGGTGCAATGTAAGTTCTAAAAATTTGGAAAATGTTCAAACTACCGACTCTTGGATATGATATATGTAGCTTTACTTTGATTTTTGATGTTCGACCACCTGTAATTTTACTTGCACATACACGTTTAACACTATTAAATTTCATTCGAACTCGAAAATTCGTTTGCCGATAATTCGGTAATATACCTTTTAGTCAACATTTTAATGTGAATGTTGTATTTAATAAGCACACCAACTAAATATGTTTCAAATTTTTAGCTTAAAATATGCAAACAGATTCTGACTCGAGCTCGTCTTCTACTGAAACTGAATTGGCTACAATTATTTTTTTTTTCTCAATTCTTATAAATTTTCTAGAAAGTTTGAGACTTCAACTCACAAGTCTTTTTTATAGAATTAACTATATTTTTTATAAAAAAATTAAATTAAGTAAGGAAAGAAAAATTTTTCAAAACTTGTCAATACATTTTACCACTATTTTCCTGAGCTGTACATACATACGTAATACCATTGATTTGTTTTAAAGTAATGAATTTTTGTATTGATAATACTATACGTATTTAAAAGTATATTAATTATTTTTTTAAATTAATGCTCTGTTACTTGGTTGTTATATTTTAATAATAAAAAATACGCTTAAAAATGAGCTGATTTTTATGGCTCTGTACTGATTTTTGATCCCAACTGTACTGATTATGTCCCTATAATATCTGGCCACCCTAATGATGAGTGACTTATAGAGTGGGGTTTTCGTACGTCGAGGGAGGACTTTGCTCCTGAATTCCTCAGTCCAAAGTAGTACTTGTTGGCGAGAGTGATTCTGCCTTGAATTTTCATGCTGACATTATCGGTGTTAATGCTGGTTCCCAAGTAACCGAAATTCTCTACTTTCTCGAAATTATAACTGTCAACAGTGACGTGGATGCCAAGGCGCAAATGTGCTGATTGTTTGTTTGATGACAGGAGATACTTCGAATTGTCCTCGTTTACCACCAGACCTTTGCTTCTTTGTCCATCTTGGAAAAGGCAGAACAGACTTCGTGGTTTTTCTTACCGATGATGGCAGTGTCATCGGCATAAGCCAGCAATTGTACGCTATTGTAGTAAATTGTTCCTGAGTGGTTCAGATCTGCAGCTCTTATTATCTTCTCTAACATCAGACTAAAGAATTCACATAAAAGGAAGTCGCCCTGTCCTAAACCCCGTTTGGTGTCGAACGGCTGGGAGAGGTCTTTCCCAATTCTGGCAGAGCTTGTGGTATTAATCAACGTCGTTTTACACAGCTGTATGAGTTTTGAAGGGATGCCAAATTCAGACAAATCTGCGTATATGCAACACCTTCTAGTGCTGTCGAAAGCGGCTTCGGAATCGACGAATACATAGTGTGCGTCGATCCTATTCTCGCGAGTCTTTTCGAAGATTTGGCGTATTGTGAATACCTGATCTATAGTTGGATTTTCCAGGCCTAAAGCCATATTGATAAGGTCCAATCAGTTCATTGGCGGTGGTATTCAGTCTTTCACACAATACATTCGATAAGACCTTGCAACCTATGATTAGAAGGCTGATCGACTCCATTGTCATTGACTGGGGACTCGGGTTCGTCTTCTCCACTGCTTTTAGTGATTCTGCCATTCAAAAGGGTCGAAAAGTGTTCCCTCCATTATTTGAGTACGTTCTAGACATCGGTTACTAGGTCGAAATGGGTGTTCCTACAGGAGTCTTGAAACCATCCGTAAGTCGCCCAACTCTCTGCTAAAAATTTCCGGTGTTTTTTCTGTAAGCCAGCATTTCAAACATTTTTCTCTGCACCTCCTTGATACTCCTCATCGTACCAGTAATGAGCGGAGACGTGGTGAGAGGTGTGAGAGTCGAGCGGCGAATCCATTGGCCGTCTGTTTGGATTGCAGCTTTTCGACGTTGAACTTTCAATTGCGTTGTTGGGAGTCCTTTTTTGCTGCACCGAGGTGGGGTCGTATATTGGCTGCATCAATATGGTGATGCGAGTGGATGTTTGACCCTCGGAGTGTAGACGTTCGTCCATTAGAGTGAACGCCGGTCTCTCTCCCACCACAAATCCAACACCGACTTGCGTCCCTTTACGTAGCAACTGCAGTAGACGTCGCAAGGCTCCAGGCTTACCTTCCTTGCCTTGTCCATCGCATTTGATAGATGGCGATGACGTCAGCCTTTATTTTCCCTAGGACATCAACCAGCCGGGCAGAGGCACCTTCGCGATTAAGGATTCGGATATTCCAGGTGCATACCCTCAAATCATAGTCCTTCCTATGTTTGCCGTGATCGTCATCAAAAGAAGGGAGTGTCATCCGAGGCATGTGTTTTATTTCATTGGTCAGGGTTTTAACGTGGCGGGACCCAAACCCAGCGCACGCGGGGTGTTACGCCCTCCCACTTTAGCTCACTCGCAAACTAGTTTTCGGTCGCTACTCAGAGGATTCATGGATATAAATATCCGGACGTAGTGAGCTGCGGTTTGAACCGTAAGCACACGAATCACTGCTGGCCACTCCCAGGTGAATGGATGTCAATAGCTTTGCAGTACTGGCGAATGTACAAAACATAGTGGTCAAAGGCGAATATCTCAACTAAACCCTTTAATGTATTTTTTAAATTCGTAGCTCTACATACCTCTATAGTAAATCAAGTAGCCGGACCAGACGTTATTCAAAATAAAAAATGTAAAAAATAAACTTTTCCATATACTCTGTAATATTTCTCCGCAATTTTGTAAGGTAAACTAAAAATTTATAATCGTTTCTTTGCAGCGAAATATCTTTTAAATTATATACATATGGATGTGTAAATATGAGGACTAGGAATGTTAATGCAGAGATCGCGGACTATTTAAGGTCCCGATAATTCCGGGATTCTTGGCAAGTAATCCCAGGATTTTCGGGATTTGTAATTTGCACTGATAGCAATAATAGAAACTCTTTTTCTGGACCAGTATTGGCTATAATTCTTTTTTATTTAAAATTAATATCTTTTAATAAATATCTAGCTCATTATACATATAATACCGCGCGATAGTAAATTTTAAACACAAATATCAATATATTCGCGAAACTATGAGCCAAAAATAGTAAAATTGCGTTTTTAGTTTTTCCCTCTGATGTCAGTAATTTAAAATGATTTCAAAAATTCAGAGAAACGTGCTTAGAGAAGAAGTATGGGTATAAAATTAATGAGGAAATCCTGTAGAATTTAAACAGTTTCAAGTTTCTGGTGCAGAAGGGCTGGTAAATATTGAAAATGTCATTTTAAAATTTTATCCTTGAAATTTCGCAATATTTGTTTTTGAAGGAATTATATGCTAAGGGCTTATATAAACTCAATAACATCCTCGAGTTTCGTTCTTCTAACTTTGTCAGCTTAAAAATTACCTATTCGTCCCAGTGAATCCAAAAAATGTAAATTTTTTAAAGTCTTATGAAATTTCCTATTGCATTTGTTACCCATATTTTTGTTCTACATTGCATTGAATTTTTTTAACAATTTTTGGAATTAATCATATCTTTGAAATTGCAAGGTCCTTCAATATAAATCCTGCGGTCAGAGAGAAAAAATAAAAACGCCACTTTAAATAAAAAAGTAGGTTTCAAACCCATTTACTATTATTTATTTCATGGTAGGAGAGCTTCTCAAACAATATAGAAGCAAATTTTTCGGTTCAAGTTGTTGAAAAGTAATGAATATCTAAATCCCGGGACTAATCCCGGGATCCCGGAATTGTGATAACAACATCCCGAAAATCCCTGGATCAGAAAAAGCCGAAAAATTAACAAAAATTAATTAAATTAAAATTAATTATCGAGCAAGCATTTCCTGGTACTATTTTTGAATATCTAGGCAACAATTTGGAAAAAAAATTTGCCCCAAACTGGCTACACCCATGTAAGTAAGCGCATAGAATTCAAGCGAAGGGCCGAAGTCAAATCGAAGTGATTTTGTTTTTGTTTTCTTCGCTATTCTCGTCGTCTTCCCGGTCGCTCGTATGTGTGTATGTTTGTATATGTGTTAAACTACAATGCATAAACGCGACTACTCCATATGCAAGCATGTAAAGAGTACCCCTAAGGGTCAAGGAGTTACCCGAAATTAATTTTTTCAAAACCACCCACCAACCAGTTGCAAAACCACCTAAGTCGCCGTTGTTGCAAAAATGAGATTTGGTAACCCTGAACTCCAGTCATCAAAACCACCCATCAACCAGTTGAAAAACCGCCTCCTCTATAGCATTAGTTCCGGATAAAACAGTGATGTTAAAGCGTTACTATTTTCCTCTGGTCTCTGCGTGTGCGATAGGTATTCACAATTGAAAAAGTATTACATGATTTTATAATGCAAGGAAAGGGTTGCCATTGTTTGCCTTCAATTGCCAAAGTTTACGGGCTCACGTACAGGATCTTCAATTAGACAGAACAGCATCATCGTCGAATTTTCTAATTCTTTCAGAGACGTGGCTTTAGACATTCTTAATTTTGATATAGTAATTCAATTTAAAAGCCCAATGACGAGAGAAGGCGGATTTGTAATCTACCATAACACACATGGCGGAGTCCGTATTGTTACTCCACAAATAGAACTCAACGCACAAAAACTGGAATCAATGTCTGTTCAAATTTCTAAAGTGCGAGAAAATGTACTTGTTAATACAGATTGGACCATGAGAGAGGAGTTATATTTGTGGCAATTTATATTTCTCACAATCAACCAGTAAATAACATTATTGAATTCATTCCCGAGAGTTTAATAAAATAAACACCAGAAGTATCGCGGATCCTTAAAAAAACTAAAATAAAATTCCGATGATTTTAACTTTGGATTTCAATGTGAATTATGCGTTGCTCCCTATGATTGAGTTCCTCGGCATCAAATGAAATTTAAAAATGTTCAGCGGTCGCACCAAATCTACAATACGATCGAAAACAATCGTTAAAGCTGTATTTCAAAGATATATTGATCACATCGAAGCTAAAGCATTTATTTCATATTTTAATTACCATAAGCCACTCGTCCGTTTGGTAGAAATTTGATCATGAGTCTAGATAATAATAAAATTTAAAACTAAAAATTATAAGAACGTATTAACTTCGTACCAATGTTACAACAAACAAACGCATTCGGCTCACTCTCTCGTCTTATCTGCTCTCACTCTTTGAAAGCGTCTAGGAAAAACATGTTGCTGAAAATTGGAGAGAAATCGGTGGTCATTTAGGGCGAGGCCACGCAATGACCGGCAAAGCGGCGAGCGGCTAAAAATTAAACATATGAAATCAATGTTGCCAACTTAGTGCTTTTAGCACTAAATTTAGTGCGTTTCTTAAATCAAAATGAGAAAATTTTTGAGTTTGGTGCTTGGTGCGTTTTTTTTTGCTTTTTTTTTTAGTTTGAAGACACCAAAACTGTAAATCTGAAGCAAAAATGCAAGTTAAATTTAGAGCAATTCGAAGTTCGTAAGGA
This sequence comes from Rhagoletis zephyria, assembly GCF_001687245.7. NCBI lineage: Eukaryota > Metazoa > Arthropoda > Insecta > Diptera > Tephritidae > Rhagoletis > Rhagoletis zephyria. The sequence goes on from NW_016157435.1 coordinate 53,590, forward strand.
ACTTTACAAAAATGGAAATAACATCATAGCACAATGACAATCATAAGCGAAAGAGCATCTGTATGTCAAAAAATATGTGGCAGCACTTTCAATCATGCCAGAATTACATACGGTAATTTGCCATTGCCTGCAAAAACGTCCATGTTGCTGGGACCAGGAATCGATCTTTAGACCTTTAGCTTGGGCTGAATTTGTTATATTTTTAACAAATATTAAACGAAGCAATAGCATCTCCTAACAGTAAAATGAATAATCGAGTAGGCAGCTGGTTTTTACACCAAAATTTTTTCCACTATACGCCGGTGGATGCGCTAAAATGAGACGCTTAAAAAGAGAAACCAAATTTTGTTATGTTTCAGGTGTGAAGCGACCGGAAAGAAAAGTTCTTTACGTTCCTTTAGTTCTCGAGATCATAAAAGACTACATGTAGATTTAAACTTCCACACTTTCACATATTTCCTGAAACTTCATTTCTTGTTGTTACTTTCGTTTGATAGGAACTGTAGACAAAATTAAGCAAAAAGAAGAAAAATTAATATTTAAACAGCGCAAATCTAAACGGAACGGCAACGCTGGACACAGCTGCAAATTAGAAAATAAGAACAAAAATGATTACGTCGCGTCGTTTGGACGAATATATTTGAATTTATAGAAAACATAATAAATTCGACCGCCGAGCAAGAAGCATTAATTTGTACTAATTTGAATCGGCATAAAATTTTATATGCATACAAAGTCCATTAAATCCTCCAATTAAAAATTGAGTCCTTTTTTCGAGGAAAAACGCGATTTTTATCGGGTTTAGCGCTTTTTCAAATTCAAAACTTGGCAACGCTGTATAAAATGCTATTGAAGTGGCCACGCACTGAGCGGCATTTTTGTATGGCGCCACTCAGCCGCTCGCCGCTTTGCCGCTCATTGAGTGGCCTCGACCTTAAGGGTTGCTCAACTCGATTTTCAATTTTTACCAAATCGCGCACCTGAAATAAATCTTCGTTAAAAATATCGTCTATTTACCACAAATATCGATGTAAATATCGGAAATTTCGCACACACCATAGCAAAAGACCGTAAACTAATCTAAAATTTAATTCAAAACATTTTTCACGTGAATAATTAATTAATGGTTAACTAGCGAAAATTTGTTAGTTGATAACTATTGATTCCAATAACTTTTTGAGCTCAAAATTGAGAAGAACCTTTAGAATATCTTCAGAAACTATAATACAAAAACATCCGCACTCATAATTTGTTAGAGTTAAACAACTTATTTACCATCAGGGCTTAGTTGGGTTAAAATCTTTTCCGCTTTTTGCTTAGATTCTTAAGTTTTACGGAATATATTTTAATCCAGCTCAAAAAGTGGAATAATGTTTTATGTTATATAATCAAAATAAATGTTAATATATCGATTGTATATCAATGATAGAAGTTTTTATTGCTATAATCGCTATTACCCATAAAAAGTTATACAATGGATGTTTAAAAATATACATAACTAATTTTCCAGTGACGTGAATGTGTATTTATAGGATCAGTTTATATGCTTGGATGGTAAAATGCATCATTTGTAATTCAAGCATCCCAGAAATATGTGATGTTTCAGAAAAGATTAAAAGAGTTCAAATAAGGCGGCAAAAAAATACGGCGATTAAGAAACTCACTTCACATTTATGCATTCTCAACGAAAGAATCTATTGCAAAAATATTCAAGGTAACCTACGACAGAGGGTATGTGGACGACTTTGAAAGCAAAAGTGGAATGGTAAGAGCAAAAATTAATGTGGAAAAAATCAAAGGCCCCAACTGGAGAATTTTGTGACAGTAAATAATTACCAACTTTTTGATTTACTTTGCTTTGAAGATGATTCTTTCTTGCAACGGAATGTCAGAAATTGGGCAAATTATGTATAAGCAACTGAATATACTTATTGCAAAAATCATTTCCATATCTTCATAACTGTACTTTTTTTAATATCTTTGAACTTTTTTCGATGCTCGGTAACTGATAAAAATAAAGCTTGTTTTTGCTTCTCGCTTCTCGTGAAGAGACTGTTATACTTTTGAACAAGAGTCACTCCACTTTCTGCACTGTCAAAGAAGAATCTCTTTTGATCGCTTTGATCGTTTTGAACTAACCCCTATTGTTCTTTTTTTAGTTTCTCTTCATTTTGATGTGATCGTCCCATCCTGGTTGCTTTGTTCCCTTCAGTGTTTAAAAGTACAGTGGTAGCCATTCCTACACGTAAATTGGAACGATTTTAACCCACATAGCCCCAAAAGGTCAAAAAGTTATGAGTGCGGATGTTTTTGTTGTTGTATTATAGTTTCTGAATGTGTCCTAAAGGTTTTTTCCAAATTTTAGCTCAAAAAATTTTTGGGATCAATAGTTATCAACTAATTTTCGCTAGTTAAAAATTAATTTTTTATTTACGTAAAGAATTTTTTAAATAAAATTTTACGTTAGTCGATTTCATGGTCTTTTGCAATGGTATGTGCGACATTTAGCTCGATATTTGTGGTAAATAGACGATATTTTTGACGAAGATATATTTCAGGTGCGCGACTAACCATTGTAATACAAAAAACCAAAAATATGTTACACATCGTCTAAGCCCATGCATTTTTTAATTAAAAAGCATAATAAGATAAATGCGACACTGTGCTAGCTGTTTTGTTGTTGGAATTGCTATATATTGGTATCATTCCTCTCATTTCGCTCACTTCATTTTTTTGCTGTAATTGTTACCATGGTTGCCACAATTGGTAACTTTTTACCAAAATTGGTAACTTTTAAAAGGTTTAGTAACTTGGTAAATTGTGTTTCATTTTGGTAACTTTTACAACTAAATATCTATTTGCATTACTAGAAAGAAATGAATTATGTTTTACATTTATAAAAACTCTTCATGGCAGCACTACTGACACTTCTACAAAATTACATCGATAAAATTAGATTCATCTCATATTCGAATACTGGAAATATTTGAATTACAGTGGCAGCACCAAGGGCTGCCCTTCTAACACAACTTTCGAATTTTAACGATAAATTTTGAATTCTACCATCTCACATTTTTTTAAATCGACATGTATTTCGACCCACTGAATCCGAATCTGAGATCCGTTTTACACGTATACTAAATTATGAAAAACCGAAAAAATAGCAAAAAAAATTTGCAATTTTCGTAATTTACTCGACATTTTCTACGAGTTAAATGGATGGTTAAAAGCACCCGCAACTTTTTTTGTGTACCGGTGCCATTATTCCGTGAGTTGCAGGTCCAAATAACGGCACATTCCGAACGAAAAACGATACTGAAAATGGCACAACCCCGAAACCGATTTGTCTCCAAACCAAATTTGACAAGGGATGATGGAAAATCATTCCAAATTACACCATACTCCTACCCTGTCGGAAACACCAACAACGAAAATGAGAATAACGGCACATGCAGTAATTAATTGATAGCAAATTATTTTCTAGTAAAAAAAAAATATTATAACTGTCAATGCCATTTTCAATCTTGATAATTTATCATGAAAACAGATTTAAACTTCTGTGCTAGAACTGGGTCTTGATAAATAATCAAAAATCGACAAATTATAAAAATATTGAATTTATTAAGTCACAGAAACTGGCTGTAAGTATATACACATTTGTTAATAAATATAGCAGTTTTATTCAGTATTTTTTTTTCTCAGTGAAGAAGTGAAGATTTTGGTAGTGAAGATTTGGTAACCTTTGGTAACTTTTCTTAAGTGATTTTGGTAGAAAAAAATGTTGGCGAGTGGCAATCATGATTGTTACAGAATTCCGCTGCTGGCTACCTATGAATGCTACCACTTTGCAATGGGGTGCCCTCATAGTAGGGGTATTCTCGAAATCTTGCATGTAGCATGGATTGTATGATATGCAAATTTACTATTCCAAATTTGCAAGAGTACGAGAGCCCCCCATACAATAACAAGATACAAGAAAAAAATTAGTTGAGTGAAATGGAGGAATGAGAGGAATATGTAGCAACTCCAGCAACAAAACAACTAGCACAGGGTCGCATTTATCTTGCTATACTTTTTTGCAAAATATATAAATGGGTTTCGTCGTAGCATATTTTGCAGAGATAGGAAATTTGTTTCTCATGTATTTTGTTGTTGTGTGCTTGCAAGTTATGCAATCCGTGGTGCGTGCAATGGCTTTGCAAGATTTCGAGAATACCCCGAGTATTTCAAGTTTGGAATAGTATTTTTGCATTTTGTGTAAGGATTCGAAAATATTCAATCTATAACTCTTATCGGCGAAATAAAAAAAATTATCATCTATTAACTGTTATGCCACAAAGTTTTCGCGATAAAACTTATAATTGTCTCTGATTTTTAAAAATAATTTTTTCTTGCATAACAAATTATAGTTCTATTTATAAAATAAAAGCTGTTATTGTAGTTAAATTATAAACTCAGGGCTGTAAGTACTTATATAAATACGATAACATGTTAATAACATTCAAATTATTGCAAACATATACTTAACATAACTTACACTCGTGATTGTGCCCTTAGTGTAGTTAATATAGAAATTGTCATAAATAGTCTGCGTTGGATGAAACTTATACGAAAATCACTTTTGCCAACTTGGCGCTTTTCGCACTAAATTTAATGCTTTTCTTTATTCAAAGCGTGAACATTTTTTAGGTTGGTGCTTGGTGCGTCTTTTGGTGTTTTTTTAAGTTTGAAGACACCACACCTGTAAATCTTAAAAAAAAAATCTAAGCTAAATTAATAGCAATCGAAAATATTTTAGCAACTTTACAAAAATGGAAACAAAATTATAGCACACTGACAATCATGATTCAATTATTAAAGGTTTTGCAAGTAGCTATTTTCTAAAATTTGACACTCCCACCAACAGGGATGGTTTTTGGAAGCAGGAGAAAAAGGGAGAATTCACTCACACTTCCTAAATGGTAGGGAAATTCTACAAAAAGGCATGGATAATGGTGCATCGTGGTGCTTTAATACAAAAACGAATTTTATTTAATTATTTAATTTAAACCAGCTTATTTACATCAAATATAACCCCTGATTGTTATTAAAAATAAATTTTGCTATGAATATACCAAAGTTGCGTACGCCAGACGGCGCATAACTCAAGAATGGATGGTCCCCTTAGAGCTATTTTTTATTGTTTTTCTGGCTTGTAAATTCTTTGCGGTACCATTTACAATAGATAGATATGAAGAAGCTACTTGTTTGTGGAAAAATTATGGAGTTTTGATTAAACAACGCCAAATAAAAACATTTGGAGCTTACGATTCTTTCGCGATTATGGCTCGATTGCTTCGAATATGCTAATTTGAATTCTTTGATATTGCACTATTAGTGTTCTGGGGAGATTATGCCGCCGTCAGGATATTAAACATTGGCTTATACAGTCGCGATTGGCGCTTCATGCCGGACGACAGGAAGAATAAAAAGGACACGCAGCTACTGAACGACTGAGACAGGGAACGTGATCTACATCGTCAAATGAGAAGTGCCGTAAGTGTGCAATTATATCGCGCCATTGACTAAACCGAGCTGTCGTGTTTTACGATTGGCCCCATGGACGCGCTTTGCTAATATTATATTGCTATCGATAATTTTGATCGCTAAAGGTCTCCAACAGAATAGCAGGCGCGCTTAACAACATGCAACGTTTAGTTACATGCCCCTCATACTGCCCTATTTGCCTGATTACACTTTGCTTCTGTTACTTTTCCATATTGCGTACTTTTAGGCCCCGCGGCTGTTAATTTAGAGAATTTTAGCGATGGAAATTTAGCATAGCGATTGTCAGAATTCCACTGCAGGATTGTGTTGTGTAGGTCAATACCTAAATATCTTCGTTGGCTCATTTACCAGAACCATTGCGCGCTTTACTTTACAGCGCCCTGGCAGTATCAATAGGTCTCCCCGAATATCGACAAAGACATTTAAGGGAATTTCGCCTCTTTAGCCTGCATTGAATTTCTGTACTCCACCCATTTTGTCTTGTTGTCGCCAGCGAATGAAGAACAAATATTTCTTCAAATTTAAAAAGTAAAAATTTCACTACTAAAAATTTAAAAATGTTCTTAAAACCTTGAAAGGAATTTGGAAAATAAATATCACGGTTTTTGTTTTTGGGAATAGGGTGGGAGTGTCATTGATAAAATTAGAGCAAGAGAAAGTTTTTCTTACAAAACTTTTCATTATTGAATCATGACTGACAATCATAAGCGAGCATATGTTTGCCAACAAATTTTTGACACAAAAAGATGTTTCCCACTATGCGCTCAAATAAGGCACATTGAAAAGGGAAATCAAATTTCGTTATGCTTCAGGTGTCAAGCAATCGGAAAGAAAAGTTCTTTATGTTCGTGTTGGTTGATTTTTCCGACAGGGTGGTAAGATGGTTTATTTTGGAACGAATTTCCGTCATCCCTTGTCAAGTTTGGTTTGCAGACAAACCGGTTTCAGCGTTGTGCCATCTTCAGTGTCATTTTTCGTTCTCTTCTTTCAGAACGAAAAATGACACTGAAGATGGCACAACGCCGAAACCGGTTTGTCTTCTTTCAGAACGAAAAATGACACTGAAGATCGTACAACGCCGAAACCGGTTTGTCTTCTTTCAGAACGAAAAATGACACTGAAGATCGTACAACGCCGAAACCGGTTTGTCTGCATACCAAACTTGACAAGGGATGACGGAAATTCGTTCCAAAATAAATCATTCTTTATGTTCCTTTAGTTCACGAGATCATGAGAGACTGCAGTGTAGATTTAAACTACCACATAGTCCATTAAACTTCCTTTTTTGATTTTGCTTCCGTTTGACAGGAATTGTAAAAAAAATTATGCAAAACGAAGAAAAATTTAACATATAAACAGTCAGGAAAAAATTTATAATTTTGTCTTGAATCTAAGAGAAGCGGCAACGTTGGTCACAGCTGAAAATAGGGAAATAAATAAATATAAAGTCCATTAAATACTCCGATAAAAATTTGGTGCTTTTTTCGAGAAAAAACGCGATTTTTCTTGGGTTTTAGTGCTTTTTCAAATTCAAAACTTGTCAACACTGACCAAAATGTTCAGAAAATTTCCCTGCAAACATATCTAAAGTAGGAGGTAGGAGTAGGCGTTTCGCTAATATTGTTAATTAGTAAAAACGGATGAAATTTTCGGCACTCTCAATTATCAGTAGAAAAAACTAATTCTCTTGGACTTACGTGCTGTGGTACTGTGGGAACAGCACCAAACTCTAATATTAAAATACTCCTAAGATTCCATTCGAAAACTTTGAGTATTTTTGTCAACTCACCGTATTATGTCACAAATACCCAACTCCACCGAGAACTCAAGATTCTCACCGCTTCAGAAGAAATTAAAAACAAGGTGCGTCATACAACAAGAGACTACTGAGTCACCCTAACCCACTCATAATAGAGTTAACATCCCACTCAAACATTTTTATCCGACTTTAGTCAGATCTACTGCATTAATAACACAGTGCTACAAAACAAACGTCCCGAAATAAAACCTAGTGTAGGTTGTAGTGTTGAAGTGAAAACCTCTTTAGCGGCGGGAGTGATTTGCAACTCGATAAAACGAAAAACGACAAAAGCAAAAACAATAGGCATTTGTATTATTTGCCTTTAATGTGTATGTCTGGCAGGGTGTCCAGATTGTTTAAAAAGAAAAGAGCCATGTCTGAAAAAAATCGCCATTTCTTTTTATAAAAATGAGATTTTGTTATAACATAGTTTTTAAAACCAAAAACGAATATAATGCCTTCAGGGTAATAATAAATAGCACAAATAACGTATACGATAGTGATGTAAAAACAATTTTATTTAAAAATATTCATACTTTTAAAAAATATTTGTATTAACCCATTTCCCAATAGGACTCCGCAATTAATGAATTTATTATAACTCCTTAATTGATTAATCGCACAATCCGCTTTTAAGCGCTCGGCGCTAAAAATAAAATAAAACCCATAAGGAGAGATCAGCTATTACCACAAATGAAATTGCAAATTTCACATTCAGCGGGAGGTGTCACAAATGGTGGTTTAATATTGACAAATGTTAGATATGCTACAACAAAATTGATAACAAGAAAAGTGTAGCCACATCAAAATTAAAGCTTTAATTCCATAACCTAATTATCACGCGTTTCGACGAATTTACATGAAGCGCACAAAAAATTTACTGAAAGGGGGAAAAATCGCCAAAGTATCCTAAAAAAATCACCAAATTGGCGCTAATCGCCCAATCTGGACACTCTGATGTCTGCTCATAGAACTTAAGCGGAGTATCGAATAGGGATGGGTAAATTCGATATTCGAATTTTAATCGAATTTTAGCTCCAAAATGGCGAATTTTTGAAATCGAACTTTGTGTTGCTAAAATTCGGATAAAATCGAATTTTTCCAGAAAAAATTGAATTTCATCTTTATTTCCAAAAAATCAACTCTTCAAATTCTTTTCTTTCTGACTAAATTTGCCACCACTGTGTGTGGCACTCCATTTGTCTTAGGGATTCAAGGAAAAAATACATGTTTTTCGATCTGATGCATAAAAACAAAAAATCTGTGCCAAGAAGGAACTGTTATACCAAATTCAATTTAATTTTTTTTTTATAAAAAAACTAGTTTCTTTGTTGATTTTTTATTTTAAATTTTAGAGGCTTTTACGTTAGTAGAATGAAGCTTTTGCCTCAGAAAACCCCTAGTAAAATTTTCCGGAGAATAATTTTTTAGAATATATCAATCCATAAACGATCTGCCAAATTTGCTTTTTGCGAGATTTCTTGAAGTAAGGGTCAAATATGACCATTTTAGGCGGGAGCTAATGGGATAAAATGTTCTACGAAAATATTTCCCAAGAAATTTTAATATATATGTCTTAACCTTTAATTTCGCTCAGACATTTATTTTAACTATATTTTCGACTTTTTTGAAAACTACTTAGGCCGAAATATGAAAACTTTAGTAGGCCATAAAATAAAAATACGAGCTAACTTTTGCATATCCATCGAGCGTTTTACTGCTGGATGGGTAGACATTCAGAAAATGTTAACAGAGTACGGGCTGGTTTCGGCTGTCGCACAGTGTAATTTTAGATTAACTTTTTAAACATGTGCCCACTCCCTTCAAGCTCCTCAAAATATTTTAATTGTTGCATAGTATTTTAAGTACAACACTCCTTTAAATAAATTCGACTTTTCAAACAGGTGGCAACCCTCCCAAATGTAATTAAAAAAAAGTTTATTCAAAACCATTTCGATTGATACCCATATTGGAGTAATTTATTTAACTTATTAAATATGTAATTTGATTTTGATTTTCTTACATATGGCACAAAACTAACACCATGTTACACATCTACATTTCATTTGACACCTACCTCCCTTTTTGAAAATCGAACGAACGATACAGATTTTATGACTTGGTGTTAAATATTTAACGCAAACAACTGCGGAAGCGATTATTTAAATTTGTTTTTCTAACCTGTGGCAACCCTTTTCATAGAACTAAAACTATGTTGCAGACCCAAAGGACAAGCCTTTAATTCGGCTCCTAATTTTTTTAAATACAGATTTTATGACTTGGTGTTAAATATTTAACGCAAACATCTCCGAACTCGATTAAGAAGTTTCACTTCAAAAAAATTTTGCGAAATTCGAAAAAATTCGAATTAAATCGAATTTGCACCACCGAATTTCGAATGGTTTGGCAAAGTTCGAAATTCGGAAAAAAAATCGAATTTCAACCCCCCACTACCCATCCCTAGTATCGAAGTCAAATTTGAGTGATTTTGTTTTTGTTTTCTGCGTACGTTAAGCTAGCCAATACGCGTTTGTGTGTTTATCAGTGTTGCCGTTATAGACCTTTGGTGGCTAGATTTTTTCATGTTTTCATTTATTAAACAAGAACCATTAGTACAATAAGAATTTTCTTCTTTTTTAGCACAACAAAAATTCGCATTAATTGAAATTAATAACACATAAACTATTACAAAATTAACATAACTGTACAAATATAAAATAAAATATAAAATATAAGGACTTAAACAAATGTTGATGGTCGCTCAAGTTAATTGGAGAAATGAGAATATATGATTTTTTTTTAGTTACTTTTGATTAAGCTGCCCCTTGTTATGAGTGGAATAGAATTCCATGTTCTAATAGCACTGATAAAAAGTACTCTAGTCGATGTTATAAGGTTATAGTTGGGTACAATAAGGTGATTTGAGCGCTCAGACTTTGCGAATATTATCTTCTCATAGAGGTAGAAGGGCGTCTTTGTAGAGATTAGCTGGAACAGAAAAATACAGCTTATTGCCTTTAAGTAGTCCTGAATTTCACATCCTAACAGACCTGCCCTCCATTTCGATATGTGATCAAACTTTTATAATCCGTACACATACCGAGTTACATGATTGAATACTACACTGATCTTATGAGCCGATGCAGAGTCTAGCTTATTATAAACCAGCTCGGAGTAGGTAATAATAGGAACTATAAGTTGAATTGCTAACTGCCGTCTCGTGCCTACTGGAGTAAATTCCGCAGTTTGACGTAAGTTTCTTAGCGCACCATAAGCTTTGGAAACAACAGAATTTATATGATCCTTGCAACTTAAGCTCGAATTAATGACAAATCCCAGGTTTGTTATTTTATTTACATATTCTAAAGGTTTATTTCCAAGAACTATCTGGGGTATTGTTGTAATGTCAAGCTTCTTCTTGGCGATTGGTAAAACAAAAGACTTTCCCGAGTTAAGGCAAAGACCATTTCTCTTAGACCACTGCTCAATGGCAGATATATCATGGCTAAGTTGACGAATTATTAAATCTTGGTTTTCAAAATTATTTGAAAGATATAGCTGGATGTCATCCGCATAAGCATGCATTTTTGCAAACTGGCAAACACGAAAAATGTCATTGATAAATAAGCTAAATAAAAGAGGCCCTAGAATTGACCCTTGGGGAACTCCTGACGTAAGCTTTTCAGGTTTCGAGGTATTCGTACCAACCCTAACGCGTTGATGTCTGTCTGTAAGATAAGTTTTCATCAAACCCATAATAGCATTTAAGCTTATGACATAATATTGAATAGTTTACCGAGTCAAACGCTTTTGAAAAATCCAGTAGACAAAGTTAGCTGGTTCTTGTCAAACGGCAACCTAATATCGTCAAGAACTTTGAGCATGGCCGTTGAGTAACTATGTTTTGCCCTAAATCCCGATTGAAAAGGTGAAATAAGATTATATTTATGAATATGCACGTTAATTTGCTCAGCTAATAATGACTCAAAGGCCTTAGAAATTGCTGGCAAAAAAGCTAATAGGCCGAAAATCACTAGGTTCACTAGCAGATGATTTCTTTGCGACCGGTCGCACACACGCAGTTTTCCACACGTCTGGGAAACAAGAAGTTGTAATGCAATGGTTAATAACATGCGTAAGAGTACTAATGATAGAAGGCAAGACAATCTTAATAAATTTTATAGGCAGGCCGTCCTATCCAATTGCATTTGAATTAATAATCAGAACACATCTTATGATATCACATTCAGACAGTGGGACAAAATTGAACAAGGAACCTGCGAATTTAGCAGCGGTTAGAGGAAAAAATTGATTTTGAGGGACAACAGAAGGACATTTTATAAAAGTACTATTTAAGACATCAACGTTTAATTTACAATCAGATACACACTATGCGCACGTACACGAAGATTTTTAATATTACGCCACAAGACAAACGATGGGAAGGAGGGGTCTAATTTCGAGGTAAAAAACTTTCGCCTTTCCATTCTGATTATATATGTAGCCTTGTTTCTTGCGTTTTTAAATAATAACCAATTCCGTTCAGTGTGCAATTTATTTCTGGCTTTTATAGCTGTTTGAACCTTTATATTAAACCTTGGATAAGACATCGACATGTTTTTACTTTCACGAACGGGAACATACAAATTAAAAGCATTTAAAAGATGACCATTAAGGAAGCTTAGCTTGTCATTAACAGTAACAAGACGCCAACAATCACTCCAGCCTATACTGAGAGATGTGAAAACAGAGAGTCAGTATTCAATCGTTTATAGTCCCTAAACATACAAGTATTACCGCTCCTAGGACGTTCGAAATCATTATCAACAGCACAAAATATAAGATCATGGTCAGAAATGAAGGATAACTGGTCACAATTTAAAACTATAGTTGGGTCAGAAACAATGAAATAGTCATGCAGGCTAGGGTTAGAGTTATTCTCAAACCGAGTAGGTACCGTCGTATTAACGAGAGAGAGACCAACTCCGGCTATAGCATCAGTAAGATTAGATGAATCACGAGAAAGCAGATTAATGTTGAAATCCCCACATATTATCATATTCATGTAATCTACGACCGAAGACGACAGAGCTTCCAAAAATGATGACAGACAATTAGACCTATGTGGGTTGTATACACAGGAAACTAAAACTTTTGCAGATGAGTTGAACAATTCAACAAAAAGGTATTCAACGCCACTTCCTTTAGATTTATATACAAGCCTAGCGTTTAAGTGGCTGTTGTAATATATAGCCACACCTCCACCCCTTTTCCCTAACCGGTCATTTCGGATTAGATTATAATTTCTCAAACTATAGCTCACGTCACTTACATCATTAAGAAACCAAGTTTCAGAAACACAAATCACATCAATGGATGAACATTCAAAAACATATCTAACAACATCAATTTTAACAGAGTTAAGGCTCCGTGCATTGAAATGCACAACGTTGAGTCCATCATAACGTCTACATAAAACATTTAACATCGCTAGACTACAAACATTCAAATTACTCTTAACGGCCATAAATTAAAACACATAGCTACCACATAGTTTTTTTGGCCACATAAATTTAAAATTGCCCCTAGCCCTTTTTTTTAGCCTTTTGGAGAATTTATTCATACTTGGCATGAAAAAGCTGTATATGCTTAATTTGATCTCATTTTTGTTCATTTATTTATTTATACATACATACTATAAAAGGATTAGGGCTGTTAACTTATCTACNTGACCATTAAGGAAGCTTAGCTTGTCATTAACAGTAACAAGACGCCAACAATCACTCCAGCCTATACTGAGAGATGTGAAAACAGAGAGTCAGTATTCAATCGTTTATAGTCCCTAAACATACAAGTATTACCGCTCCTAGGACGTTCGAAATCATTATCAACAGCACAAAATATAAGATCATGGTCAGAAATGAAGGATAACTGGTCACAATTTAAAACTATAGTTGGGTCAGAAACAATGAAATAGTCATGCAGGCTAGGGTTAGAGTTATTCTCAAACCGAGTAGGTACCGTCGTATTAACGAGAGAGAGACCAACTCCGGCTATAGCATCAGTAAGATTAGATGAATCACGAGAAAGCAGATTAATGTTGAAATCCCCACATATTATCATATTCATGTAATCTACGACCGAAGACGACAGAGCTTCCAAAAATGATGACAGACAATTAGACCTATGTGGGTTGTATACACAGGAAACTAAAACTTTTGCAGATGAGTTGAACAATTCAACAAAAAGGTATTCAACGCCACTTCCTTTAGATTTATATACAAGCCTAGCGTTTAAGTGGCTGTTGTAATATATAGCCACACCTCCACCCCTTTTCCCTAACCGGTCATTTCGGATTAGATTATAATTTCTCAAACTATAGCTCACGTCACTTACATCATTAAGAAACCAAGTTTCAGAAACACAAATCACATCAATGGATGAACATTCAAAAACATATCTAACAACATCAATTTTAACAGAGTTAAGGCTCCGTGCATTGAAATGCACAACGTTGAGTCCATCATAACGTCTACATAAAACATTTAACATCGCTAGACTACAAACATTCAAATTACTCTTAACGGCCATAAATTAAAACACATAGCTACCACATAGTTTTTTTGGCCACATAAATTTAAAATTGCCCCTAGCCCTTTTTTTTAGCCTTTTGGAGAATTTATTCATACTTGGCATGAAAAAGCTGTATATGCTTAATTTGATCTCATTTTTGTTCATTTATTTATTTATACATACATACTATAAAAGGATTAGGGCTGTTAACTTATCTACTAACGATTTAACCATAGTTTAAAATAGATAAGTTTACGGCCCTTAATATGCTTAATTTGTTAAATGGCCCATCAAGTCGATTGACCGTGTATGTTCTTGTGGTGTGATTGCACCAGCTGCTGGTGCGACTTCAAAAACCATTTAAAAATTTTATGATTGTACCAGCATGCTGGTGTCGTGAGTGGTGAAATTAGCTAAATTTTCTAAGTAACAAGTATTTTGGCGGAAATTTCTTGCACTATATGAGTCAAAGCCGTGTTTATGGAAGATTAAGTTCACAATATTGCAGTTGTGAATTAAACAAAAATAATGTTTAACAAAATGGTAGAAAAATTATGAAATTTCGGCTCTAATCATTTCGATCTTTCCTCGACCTCATTTGTAAAGAAATAAATATTGTACCAGCATGCTGGTAAGTTATATGCTTCGAGCCTGATGGTACAATCACATGATGGAGCCAGCAAGCTGGTGTCGAGTATATTTCCCCTTTTATACAAAAAGTTTTTTGGTTGGATAAAATATTAGCTTTTTTCCAGAGTTTATTGTTTTTCTATACCATTACTTATTGAAAATGTTTGCGTGTATACTTATATATGTGTATGTAGTAAAAAATTGTAGCTACCATTTTTAGCCACAACGACTTTTTTTTAGCTCTTTTTTAGCCCTTTTTAAAGGGTTTGGCTACCACTAAAAATGATTCTCGGCAACACTGGTGCTTATGTGCCCATGTAAGCGCATAGAAATCAAGCGAAGCATTGAAGTCAAATCGAAGTGATTTTGTTTTTGTTTTCTTCGCTATTCTCGTCGCTTTGCCGGTCGCTCATATGTGTGTAAGTTTGTACATTAGTTAAGCTACAATACAAAAACTCGTCTACTCCATAAACAAGCATGTAAAAAGTACCAAAAAGGGTCAAGGAGTTACCCAAAATTAACCAAAAAGCATATCGTCGATGTGTTTTCAAAACCACCCATCAACCAGTTGCAAAACCGCCTAAATCGCCGTTGTGGCAGAAATGATATTTGGTAACCCTGAACTCCAGACATCGAGATTTATGCATAAAAATCGTAAAATCGTTACTAAAACAACAGATTTGTAAAATAATAGCTAGATAAAATAGCGCCTACCAAGGCAATGCCTTCAAAGAAAACCCGTTTCTTCGCTCTCCTGTAAAATTTCAGTGCCGTCAAATAGGCGGTTTTGCAATTGATCGATAGGTGGTTTTGCAAAAACATCGACGATATGAAGAATATGGTTCAATTAACATTGCGATGTCCTAGAGCAGGACCATATACTCCAGCTCTGCATTACATCAGAGTGACACAAAACTTCTTCAAAGGATTACTCCACGGATTATCTTCCTCTCGGAAACACAGCCCAATAAACATCGAACAGGGATTACGATCGTTAAACTCGAGCAATGATCGGGTAACAATAATCTGGTGTAGTGACACGAGTTGGGCCGCTACGCCATTACAGAGGAGCATTTTGTAAGTATGTACTCCAATATGACACAAATGGACAACATGGTCCAACGATTTTTTCAGAATAGCCAATAAGCTGAAAAAGTTTGTGTGTTGTGTTGGCTCGTTTATAGCTGGAATTCCCAGATTCTCCCAAAACTGGAGAACAAATCAGAAGAAACTCAGCGTGATCAATACAATAGCGCAATCTTTCTCCACCTCCAATAGATCGCAGGACATCTTCTATAGCATCAGTACCGGCTAAAACAGTAACACTACGCGCACACTGCAGCCGGCATCGGCAGAATTGTGCTCGGCCGATATCGGCTATATGCGGGCGATATGAATAAACAATTGTGATTATATTAGTGCTCTCATACATAAACCTATAACCGAACCGACATGGGCCGTTGACGTCCGACAGTAATGATAAATTCAAACATGTTTGTTTTTATCGTCCGACGTCGGTGAAAAGTACCAAAATGGACTGCGAAAAATTAACTTATTGGGTGCAAAACAAATAAATTACCTATAAAATCGCATGTTTAGAATAGGTCAATTTAAATTCTTAAAAATATTTCACTGCTTACAAAATTGAAATGAAAACTAGATTTGTGCGTATAAATACGGTCGGTAAATAATCTGGTTAAGTGTGCGCATCAGTTCGGACGGTCAAATTGTTTGGCCGGAATAGGTCGGCCTATCGGATGCAATGTGCGCCTAGCGTAATGGTAAAGTGTTACCATTACATCGATTCAAGGGCTACATCTAGTTAAAAAAAAAAAATAGAAAATTTTGTCATGGTCGGAGAGCAACAGTATCCGCAATTGATGTGCAAGATGAATTTCAAAGGCTACATCTGAATCGACTTGAAATAATTGAAAAAGTATTATATGATTTTATTAAGCAAGGAAAGGGTTGCCATCGTTTACCTTCACTTGCCAAAGTTTACGCGCTCACGTGCAGGATCTTCAATTAGACAGAATAGCATCATCGTCGAATTTTCTAATTCGACATTCCCAATTTTGATATAGTAATTCCATTTAAAAGCCAAATGACGAGAGCAGGCGGAGTTGTAATCTATCATAACACACATGACGGAGCCTGTATTGTTACTCCACAAATAGGACTCAATAACTTTTCCAGTAAGTACTTGCAGCGAGAGCGTAAAAGAAAAACAGAGAGTAAAATTGAGAGCAAAAGAAAATTAGCAGAAAAAGTTATTGAACGCAAAACTATTAAAAACTTGCAACTTAAGCCATTTTTTCACTTTCTGACGGTTAAGTTTTGGCGCGCAATTTTCTTTTTAATTGGGAATAGTTCCCATCGCCATAAAAATAAAAAAATATACAAGAGATTTAAATTTTTCATTCATATTTTCATTTCACTAAATATGTTTCATCAAATCATCCTCTTAAACAGTTTGTTTACATTTGAATTTGAAACATAACCTTACTTTTTGACTCCTGCAAATTGCTGCTGGTAAAATTTTTACTTGCCAGAATTTGCAGCTCTCTTGGGTTGTTACACTCTCGTGTTCGCTCTCTCTTGCAAATATTTTGGCTTATTGAATGCATTTCCAGTAAAAACTTGCAAGTACTAGTAACAATTCGTAACAATTTTTTGATATTGAATGGACCTTACAATAAAATTCCGATGATTTTAAGTGGAGATTTTAATATGAATTATGCGTTGGTTCAGCGCCTTAAAAATAATAAATAATATTAAAATGAAAATTAAAAATGATTAGTGCGGTTGCGGTTGAGTACGGACGTGTTCTTTATTCGCTCCAAAAAAAATCATGTTTATCGTGTAACTAATAATACTTAAGCATCGAAAGACACACTAAACTATTATTGGAGTTCTGTGTCGTCGCGAACTGCCCTCAGCAGTATAAAAAATCAAACCGTGACCGCGAAAAATACCTAAATAAACAATAAGACCTTGTGTGTATAAAAATTATTAAATTATTATTTACATACAAAACGGTAGTTAAGTGAGAGATGAGTGTCGAGGGCGCTCCCCTCGCAGGCATTCAATACAAAACGCAAGCAAAAGAAATGCATATTTGGCAATTAATGCATACAGCCCAAATAGCAAAACCAGCAACAACAACGCTAAAGAAAACTCTTATACTGCTAACACACTATCACAAACAGCAGATGCAGCCAAGCAAAGAGCATCTTCTTGCTCTCCAGCAGTGATCAATGCGGACAACAACGCAGCTGCCGATACTAATACTTCGACGGCAACAAACAAAGAAGAAAAATGAGCCAAAAATGCTACTGTTCAGACTGGGTTAGAGCGCTACAGATTAATACAGCGAAAGCGCACACCCGAAAAAAATGGAAAACAAAAGAATGTAGTCACTTCAGGAACTTCTAAATCGGCAGAGAATAATCGTTTTAGTATTCTCGATGATATGAATAATGATTCTAACCAACAGGTAGTTAAAAAAATACAAGCCTCCACCTATTTATATACGAGAACAAAGTTCTTATGCTCTGGTGGATACGCTCTTAAAACTAGGAAAAATAATTTTCATGTGGTTCCTATTAAAAAGGGTAATATACACGAAGTGAAAATACAGGATTAAAACGAAGACATTTTTCGTAAAATTACCAATGAGTTTGTTAAGTGTAAGAAATCTTATTACACCTATCAATTTAAAAGTAGTCGAGGACTAGAAGTTGTCATAAAAGGCATCGAGTCCAGTGTGAACTCACAAGAGATAGAAAATGCTCTTAGGGAAGCAGGTTTTAAGGTGCGCAATGTTTTCAACATCAAAACTAAAGAAAACATCCCTCAACCGATTATCAAAATAGAGCTAGAACCTGACTTTCACAATCTGAAGAATAGGGAAGTGCATAAAATATATCAATTGCGATATCTTCTACACCGAAAAATCTCCGTAGAAGAACCCCATAAGCGTAGAGGCCCAGTTCAATGTCATAACTGTCAGGAATTTGGTCACACACGTCGCTACTGCACCTTACCTGGTGTCTGTGTTATTTGTGGGCATCTACACACTTCTAAAGAATGTGTGAAACCAAAAAAAAAAATTATCAAAATCTATTACTTCAAGCCATTTAGCTAAACCATGAATAATCTCAAAATTTGTTTTTGGAATGCGAACGGGATAACCCAGCATAAAAACGAACTAGAAATTTTCCTAGAGCGATATCATATAGATTAATAACTTTCAAACTAATGGGTACAAATTCTTTGATACTAAGCATCCACAAGGTAAAGCCCGAGGTGGAACAGCTATTCTCATTCGTAACAGAATAAAGCACTATGAATTATAATCGCAAAGTGATGAGTTCATTCATAACACTGCAATACACATTGATGACACCGCATGGGTGGCCTTACTGTATCTGCAATATACTGCCGCCCTTGTCATAACATAACAGAAAAACAATTTAATGACTTTCCTAAAGTTGGGCAGTAATTTTATTGTAGCAGGAGATTATAATGCCAAGCACACATTCTGGGGATCTAGATTGATTACACCAAAGGGTAGAAATCTATATAAAGTAATCCAGAGCAGAGGATTTGACGTCTTGTCTACTGGTCAGCCAACGTATTGGCCATCTGACCCCCAAAAAGTACCCGATCTCATTGACAATGGTGTAGCAAAGGGTATTGCGCGACACCGAGTTAATACTGAAGCCTTATTTGATCTCTCTTTAGATCATTCACCCTGCCTCATAGCATTATAAATGTTTATTAATTATGAATAAAAACAAAAAAATCTTACAATAAGCACACAAACTGGTTAAAATACAAAAGTATGTCAGTTCGCACATTGACCCGCAAATTCCTATTCAGACCAAGAATGATATCGACAGGGCAGCTGAACATCTCACTGATATAATAGTTAAGGCCGCAGAAATTGCAACACCAAATCCTTCTATTAAACATCGCAGTTCTTACTGCCCTGGCCTGCACACCCCAAACATTCTTAACTTAATAAGTAAAAAGCGCAAATTAAGAAGGTAATGGCAAAGAATTTGCTCTCCAAAGCTTAAACAGGAACTGAATGTGTATACAAAGGAATTACGTATTTTGTTGCAGGCGGAAAAAGAAAGAAGTACGCAGTCGATCCTTCAGTCCTTGTCTGCTTCGAAACAGACTGACTACTCCCTTTGGCGAACACTGAAGCATGCGATGAGGCCCGTTTTTCGAGAAGCACCATTACGTACTCAGAACGGAAGCTGGGCGAGGAATGATGAGGATAAAGCAAACGCTTTCGCCTATATCACAAGTCTTTAGACCAGGGGTCGGCAAAAATGAAACTGTGACTGTGTTGGTGAGAGCGCGATTAGATCACAGACAAGCGTTCGTCGCTTGAATTGAATGAAAGTATGTATGTATGTTTGTTGGTTAATACGCAGGCTAAAACTATTTATATTATTGTGAAAAGAATCATAGTGCCTTTTAATAACGTGGATATGTTTATCTGAAAAGCATTTGTAGCATAACAAACATTGCATTTTTCCAAAAGCGTTTGCCAACATGAAATACTTTTCGCACATCATTATTTTACGAAATATATGTTCAGTATGCATGAACAGAGTACAGCCAACCTCAATGTTGCTTCGTTGCTTCCTCAGCGACAGTGTTGCCAACTTTTGATTTTCAAAAAGCACCAAAAACTTGGAAAAAAAGCGTTTTACCAAACTAAAAGCACCAAATGGTTTTTAATCAATGGATGCTCTTTTCATAACATCGTGCCCCAAGTCGAAATGAGCAAACAAATTCATGTTTTCATTATATAACCTCAAATATCGCCAAAAACCGTGATTTTTGCACTTTGAGGTTAGGATATCTCAAAATTCTAGTGCTAGAGTAATTGTGCGGCCAGATTTGGATTCAGCACCAAGAAACGATGTGTTTTACTCAGGTGGTACAAAAATTAAAATTTTTACAAATAATTAGAAAAGAAAAAAAGAAATACTTAACTTACTTGCATATCTACTAGCATTTTCAACGCGAATAGAATTGAACAAGGTGGGTTTGCAAGTTCAGCTTTTTATCAATCATGGCTGTATTTAAATGCATTTAAATTTGTACATTTTTGTAAATTCAGTTCTGCCACAGCTTTAAATATTTAAAAATTATTTCAGGTTTTAACTATATCGGAGTAATTTTAGTTCAGAAAAAAAGGACTATAAAGACACTAGGCGCAAAATCATTTTTTTGGCGTTTTAATTTTCAAAAAGCACTAAATCTAGTGCTGAAAGCACCAAGTTGGCAACTATGGTAACAAATGCATGTGATGAGAGCTTCAACAATTGTTCTATGGCGTGCCGACCATTGATTTAAACAGATGNATGAAATACTTTTCGCACATCATTATTTTACGAAATATATGTTCAGTATGCATGAACAGAGTACAGCCAACCTCAATGTTGCTTCGTTGCTTCCTCAGCGACAGTGTTGCCAACTTTTGATTTTCAAAAAGCACCAAAAACTTGGAAAAAAAGCGTTTTACCAAACTAAAAGCACCAAATGGTTTTTAATCAATGGATGCTCTTTTCATAACATCGTGCCCCAAGTCGAAATGAGCAAACAAATTCATGTTTTCATTATATAACCTCAAATATCGCCAAAAACCGTGATTTTTGCACTTTGAGGTTAGGATATCTCAAAATTCTAGTGCTAGAGTAATTGTGCGGCCAGATTTGGATTCAGCACCAAGAAACGATGTGTTTTACTCAGGTGGTACAAAAATTAAAATTTTTACAAATAATTAGAAAAGAAAAAAAGAAATACTTAACTTACTTGCATATCTACTAGCATTTTCAACGCGAATAGAATTGAACAAGGTGGGTTTGCAAGTTCAGCTTTTTATCAATCATGGCTGTATTTAAATGCATTTAAATTTGTACATTTTTGTAAATTCAGTTCTGCCACAGCTTTAAATATTTAAAAATTATTTCAGGTTTTAACTATATCGGAGTAATTTTAGTTCAGAAAAAAAGGACTATAAAGACACTAGGCGCAAAATCATTTTTTTGGCGTTTTAATTTTCAAAAAGCACTAAATCTAGTGCTGAAAGCACCAAGTTGGCAACTATGGTAACAAATGCATGTGATGAGAGCTTCAACAATTGTTCTATGGCGTGCCGACCATTGATTTAAACAGATGAATTTGCCTTTCGCATATATGTACGTATATTTTTATCCACTGCTTTATATAAACGAACAAAAAAGAATCTTTGTAGCTGACTTAGGGCCGTTTTCTCATCTAACCTTTAGATTACCGGCCACTTTATAGTCTCGATATACGAGTTTTCGTTTTCTCTTCAGCGCATTAATTTCTCGAATCGATAAATTGTTGCTCACCCGATGCAACCTTTAAAAATTTGTACCCAACTTTAAATTTTGGTTCGGTTTTGGTTCATGAGTCAGATATATTAGATATTGCAACCAAGGTTGCTCTTGCTTTATATTTGCTTATGTTGCATTGCCAAGCTTTGAAATTTTATGACGAATGTAGTGAAGTTTCACACTCGGAAACGTCGTGAAGTTTCACTCTACGAAATAACAAATTTATTTTTAACGGTAAGATAGGAAAATGGAAACACTTTAAAGTGAGGAACAATTTATCTGCCCTGTTAGTAAAGGCAGCTTTACAGCTTACATAAGAAAACGGCCCTTAGTCGAAAAACTTGGTCCGGTTTAGGTATTTGTACAATGATTTTCGGTTGTTGTGTCCAAACGCATAACCCGAATCCAAGAACTTTAACATAAGCGCGGCCGAAGGCATAAGCAAGCGCAATAGGTGGTGGACCTAACAAAGTGCATGTTTTCAATGGCGTGGAAGAAGTGGTTATTGCATTAACTGGATTCAGAACCAGTTCTTCAGGCATCCAATTCATCCAGAAGCTGACTTAGATGCGCCCTTGATTACTATGCCCGACAGCTCCGCATATCTTTGTGAAATCATTCCCATACCGCGTTCTTACTCCGCTGCTATAATTGCAAATGCAATAGAATCCATCATTCCCTTCAAAACATGTAAAATCAAACAATTTTACTATAACTTGATGAGTGTTTTTTGTTTTACATTCCTTTCCACTTTGTTTTCCTTCATTCAGCTATCTTCGAAAAACAACTGATAGCTGGCAATGGGCACGTTCAGAAGGCGCAACAGCTCAGTAACTGTTGCGGTTGCACCTTCTGAACGCGTTGTTGTGTACTTCTGATCAACTGAACAGTTGCGTGTCAGATGATCGTAATATTTTTCTGATCATTTGAGACAACATGTTGGTGTGAGCCTTTGAGAGTTGAATTTGACAGCTAATGTAACAAGCAGTTCAGAGGACGCATAACGATCACTGTTTTTTTTTATCAACGGTTGCGCTCAACTGCTGCGCCTTCGAGAACCTATCCAATGCTGCACATGTTCTTGCAAGGGTTACAGCCGGTGTTGCCATTTTGATACTTTTGGAGCTAGATTTAGCTCTTTATATTTCTATTTAGCTCCGAAAATTGGGTTTTAGCTCCTAGCTCTTTTCCAATTTATCTAGCAATTTTTAAGCTCTGGAAAGTTTTAGTTGTATAAATAAGCCAAAACTTAACCGTGGATAAAATCGAAAATTTCGGGATGCAGTGTATCTTGGATCTAGGTTAGAGAGTTCAAAAATAATTAGAAGAAAATCCTTTTTCTGATAGCGCGAATTTTGTTTTACCTTACTAAGTTTACCTTTAAGGAGAGCTGGAAACAAAACTTTCCACTTACGAAAAAATTATTCAATTCAAATATCTGAAATTACAGAATTTAACAGTTTGTAAAGTATTTTTAGTTCACTGTTATAAGTGCCATAACAACTAACTCGAAATATATGCACTTTGTTTTGGTTTTAAAAGATTTTTTTGGCACTTAAATTTATAAAATTCGTTGTTTTTATTAAAATTGCAGAAAATGTTAAAACAACCTCACGTCAATAAATGCTCAACCTTAACAAAAATATGTAGCTCTTCATTTTAGCTACTATTAGTATTATTTAGCTCTTTTTAGCACTGGCTGCAGCATGTGGATTATTCGTTTTTCGTAACGTAGCTACTATTTACAAAAATTCGGGATCTAGAATAAGGGGGTATAATTATATTTTATATTAGAAATAAAGAGCAAGTTGTATATTTGTCTGGTGAGTCTTTTATTGAGCCAGAAGACTAAAGCGGTGACCCCTACGTTCAGGATTCAAACGCACATGCCCAACGGACGATATTATCTACGTTCTTCTAGTAATCAGCAGACAGAACGAGAGAGTTTTTTGACGCAGAAAATATGACGGCAACAGAAAATAGCCTGACTGAAGAAGTTCATGATTTGAAGGAGCAACTCAGGCTACTGCAGATGACACCGACGCCGGCACAAGCTACTTACTCGCAACAGCAGTTACAAGTGAACATTCCGAAATTTAGCAAGGCAAATCCAGATCTTTGGTTTGCAAAATCGGAACGCCTATTTAATTTGTACAATTTGGTGGCAGATGATCGCAAGTTTGACTTAGTGTCGGTGCATCTTGAGGCTAACATTGCCCTTGCCGTCGAATATCTGCTCTTAAAGCCACCTATAAGCAGGACCGTCGAGAGAAAACTCGGGCCCGGGACTGAAAAATCAAGGGCCCCTATACATAAATTGTATTAATTTACAAAGCATGTCGTCCAGTGTTGCCGCGAATCATTTTTAGTGGTAGCCGAATTCCTTTAAAAAAGGGCTAAAAAAGAGCTAAAAAGTCGTTGTGGCTAAAACTGGTAGCTACAATTTTTTACTTACATATACATATATAAGTATACACGCTAACATTTTAAATAAGTAATGGTATAGAAAGACTATGAACTCTGGAAAAAAGCTAATTTTTTATCCAACCAAAAACCTCTTTGTATAAAAGGGGAAATATACGACACCAGCTCTCTGGCTCCATCAAGTGATTGTACCATCAGGCTCGAATCATATACAGTTGTCCACAACATAATAGGAGTGGGATATTTTAACCTGTTTTGGCTATTTGTCTTTAGTTTATTTAATGTTTCGTATTTTTTTGTAAAAGCCTAGCTGGTAACACAACAAACACCATATAAATTTATATTTTCAAGTTTGTACAAAAATTATAAAAATTCTGCAAATTTTCACCAAAATTTCAAACTATTTAACCAGAATCTTTAGAAAATATGTTGGTATGCAGTTTTGTAGCCCATTCAATTCTAGTCTGAAGAAGTGCAAGTTTCAAGCTGCTAAAAAATTCCGTTGATTTTTGAGAATTTTTTCGGTTGAAGGTGTTTCACGTTTTTTCCATACAAAGTATGTTCGACAATTTTCTTTTATATGGGGACAGTGCCAGCAAAAAAAATTGCCAAAAATCAACGGAATTTTTTAGCAGCTTGAAACTTGCACTTCTTCAGACTAGAATTGAATGGGCTATAAAACTGCATACCAGAATTTTCTCTGAAGATTCTGATTAAAAAGTTTGATATTTTGGTGAAAATTTACAGAATTTTAATAATTTTTGTACAAAGGTTGAAATCTGAATTTATTCGCTGTTTGTTGTATACCCAGCTTGACTTTTGTATAAAAATAATAAACATTAAATAAACAAAAGACAAATAGCAAAAACTGACCAAAATAACGCACTCCTATTATTTTGTGGACCACTGTAACTCACCAGCATGCTGGTACAATATTTATTTCTTTACAAATGAGGTCCAGGAAATATCAAAATGATTAGAACCGAAATTTCACAATTTTTCTATCATTTTGTTAAACATTGTTTTTTTTTTTTAATTTACATCTGCTATATCGTGAACATAATCTTCCACAAACACGGCTTTGACTCATATAGTGTAAAAAATTTCAGCCGAAATACCTTTTACTTAGAAAATTGAGCTAATTTCACCACTCCACACCAGCATGCTGGTACAATATTTATTTCTTTACAAATGAGGTCCAGGAAATATCAAAATGATTAGAACCGAAATTTCACAATTTTTCTATCATTTTGTTAAACATTGTTTTTTTTTTTTAATTTACATCTGCTATATCGTGAACATAATCTTCCACAAACACGGCTTTGACTCATATAGTGTAAAAAATTTCAGCCGAAATACCTTTTACTTAGAAAATTGAGCTAATTTCACCACTCCACACCAGCATGCTGGTACAATCATTAAATTTCCAAATAGTTTTTTAAGTCGCACCAGCTGCTGGTACAATCACACCACAAAAACATACCCGGTCAATCGACTTGATGGGTCATTTAACAAATTAAGCATATTAAGGACCGTAAACTTATCTATTTTAAACTATAGTTAAATCGTTAATAGATAAGTTAACAGCCCTAACACTCTTACAGTATGTATGTATAAAAACGTAAGGAACATACAATACATATATGTATGTATATCAGTCTTTCTTAGTTTAAAAATTCATCTCGTACATAAATCAAAAAAAAAATAGATCAAATTAAGCATATACAACGCTTTCATGCCAAGTATGAATAAATTCTCCAAAGTGCTAAAAAAAGGGCTAGGGGCAATTTTAAACTTATGTGGCCAAAAAAAGTATGTGGTAGCTAAATCTAGCCACCAAAGGGCTTAAACGGCAACACTGATGTCATCAGTTGAGAGTTTTCCATTTAGGGTTTCTTTAATGTATAGAGTCAGAAACAATCAGCACGGATCGGAATAAATTTATGATAAAAGCCTATAATGAAGGAGCAGTTTCTAGCGAAAATAATACAAAATATTTGTTTCTATAATGAAATTAATTTTTTCTGTTATACTGTTAATTACAAACATAAGCTGGTATAATTCAAAGTCAGTTAACCAACTCATAAGTCTGTAATTTTTAGATCAATTAGCACTTTTTATACATATACGAGCTTCCCAGGCTTTCTGAGCAGCAAAGTTTTGTATGACCACGTCAATATCCAACTGCTTTGCCAGAGGTGCTTCGATACAAAGAGTAGCAAGCCCCGAAATGCGCTCTTGTTTAGAACACGAGCGATGGAAGTTCTTTACTCTGGCAAGCACACTGAAGGAACGTTCAGCACTATAGTATAGCTATAGCTACAGTAACAGGTATTGTGTAAAATATTCGCAAAGCGACGCAAATGTTCGGAAAAATGTTCTCTAAATTTTTTGAAAAAATTGAGTTTAATAAAACAAACGGTGGGAAGTCCGCTTCGAATTTAGCTTTGTAGATGTGTTTTAGATGGATTATTTCTTCTTCCAATTCAGGTGATACATCTGGGTGGTACTTTTTGATTAAATTTGCTGCAGAATTTCGAAGCAAACCTTCCTCCATTTTTCGAATTGCCACAAAAAAGAAAACGCATCATTCAAATTTTGCATAACATGAAATCGATTTGAAATTCCTGCAATGACCGAGTCAATGATCACTAAAAAAGTATTTCTTTTGAAATCGGTTTCTTCATCAACATCCATTGAGTATTTTTCTTTCTCGTCGAAAAATTGTGTATTGTTTTTTTCCTGGCGGAAGGAAATGATGAAGAAACATTTAATCCTGCTGCTACTATTTTGCATTCCAGTAAAAGGCAATCCCATTGATTCCATATTAGCTGCATATCGGAGAGTAAACCTTCAAGATTTTGAGCTTCAACGTCAATAGTGATATCTCTAGCTTGAAGGATGATGTTCCTTTCATTAATGGCGTTCAAAATCTTGGACCATATAGAAGACATAAGGCTGCATTTAAACTTTTTCTTGTACCTTAGAACGCCATTTACATCTCTCCGAGTTTCTGCTGTCAAAGTAACTTCAGCTAAATCCTCCAGTGCCTTTTGTACTCCTTTAAGATGATTTGCGAAGGGTTTCACTGCTTCAATTCTGGCTGACCACCTTGTGTCAGAAAGTTTGTGAAGCGAACCCGGCACATTTTTTTTAGGATTTCCCAACGTTCCGCACTACTGCTGAATATATTGAAACACTTTTGCACGACTTCGAAGAAAGTGATTGCGGCTGCACAACATTCCGCAGAATCAACACCACACAAATTAAGACTGTGAGCTGCGCAAGGTGAATAAATCGCCTTTGGATGCTTCTTCAGTATGTGACTTTGTGCACCATTGTATTGACCTTTTATATTACTTCCGTTGTCGTATCCTTGTGCCCAACAATCTATCAGAGAAATATTGTATTTATCGAGAGTTTCACAAATCAAATCGGCGATCACTGCTCCAGTTTTTTTGTTGCAGTCAATAAAACAGAGAAATCGCTCTTGAATCGTAATTATCATTTTATCTGGATTGAAATGAAGATAGCGCAAAATGAAGGTTGTTTGT
Source organism: Rhagoletis zephyria (assembly GCF_001687245.7). Classification (NCBI taxonomy): domain Eukaryota; kingdom Metazoa; phylum Arthropoda; class Insecta; order Diptera; family Tephritidae; genus Rhagoletis; species Rhagoletis zephyria. Next base: position 81,507 of record NW_016157435.1, read on the forward strand.
TCGACATGACTAGAATCGGACGTAGCATCGACGATAATAGCAAAATATTTGGCACTTTCCCGTTATTTCACCATAAATGAAATAACATGTTGGGCACAGATTTTGATAAATTCGTCTTGAATTTCAGCTGATAGATAATGGACTTGCAATCGTTTATGCTCCTGTTGAGAACGTCTAACTTTCTCCAAATGCTCATGAAGTGTAGGATCATTACGACTGATAAGCTCTATAATCTCCAAAAAATTGCCATTATTTGGTTCTCCAACAAGATTACTTTCACCTCTGAAGCATAATCCTCTTTCACCAAGAAAACGAAGAGTTTTCAAAATTCGGTGTAAAATTTCTTGCAATTTTTTCGCTTCGCCGATGACTTGTTCATTAAGAAGTGTATCAATTGAAGTCTCTTTCTGAACCTGCATATGCAATGCTCGCCATTTAACATAGGGCTGAACGTGATCGTGATTGTTTTCATGCGCTGGTAGTTTATCATAAATTTTTTTCCACTTCTGATGTTGCGAATACACTTCTGGACGGCAAAGCTTGGAGCAACTGAAACTATTGGTATTTAGCAATCGACAAGGCAAGCAATAAAATGCACCCACCCTGGTACTCCATACCAACCAATCACGCTTCACAGTTTCACCGTCGGGTAAGTTTTTGGACCACAGCGAGAGAGGAAATAGCTCATTAGATCCATAACGTGGAAAAATAACGGGTAATTGTAAATGACCACAATGAATTATTTCATTTACTACATCGGGCTGCAAAAACTCGGTTTTAATGGTACCAGTATCAAAATCGTTAACAAACTTATATTCGGCACACAATTCTTGCACCGATGTTTACTGATGCAGTTTGCATTTGCGTATGTTGTTCCAACAATGACACTTTGATTTGTTGAACATTACAACCGGAACTTTTTCCAGATTTAATTGCTTTTTCTAGCATGGGGTTTTCTTGCGAGACACCAGACACGTCTTCTGAAGAATCAGGTATGTGGGTTTCAGAGTTTAAAAACGTGACACCATCGACAGACCTGTTATCATCGTGTGATTCGGCAGTATTACTCTGGAGAATTTCGCGTTGTTGTACAGAAAAGATCTCTGCTATTTCGCATTTTCCTTTTCCTTTTTTTCACGTTGAGAGCGCTCCTTGCGCTTCTGGGATCCAGATTTGTATTTGTACATGATGCAATTAATCTGAAAATTACCATTACAACACCATGTGACAGGGCATATGAGAAAATTTACATGCGCAAGCCACCACAGCTCCGGGAATTAATAAATCTAAAAGTATGGGTGGTTTTCATTGAAAATAAATGTAAAGAAAGCCGAGAGATACAAATTTCCAAAGGAATTGTTCACATTTTTAAACAAGGATAATTGTTAGCAAAAAGTATTTTTAATTAACCGTTATATACCCCTTCATTTGGCAACCATAGCTCTGCAACCGTTTTTCAAATCTGAAGCTTTAAAGGTCTTTAAAAAATCCTGATTCGCTGATACAAAAAGCAAACTAACCCCGAGCTCCAATACCATAGACATATCGATTTTCTCATTAAAAATTAAAGTATGTTACCGTCACGAATCAAGACGCGAGCTCAAAAATTGACCGCGAAAAAATACGCTTAAAAAAATTAAGGCGATGAAAGACTTAAGTAGTTGACAGCGAATAAAGACACGTAAACTTATCGCGGTCAACTATGTTTGCGGGTGTAACAGTATACAAATACCCCAAAGAGGTTTTGAGGAATGATGCTGAAGTGACAGTCGTACATTTTTTCCCGCGCTTTTTTGCCGTCAAAACACTCGAACGTCTTTATTCGTGTCTACATAGTGATGCTATCGCACACCTAGATCTAAGTGCGATCAACTCAAAAAAAATGTATAGCGATTTTTTTGCATAAATCAATTCATAGGACTTATTCAGTGTTGCCAGAACTTTTTGGACCAACCGGCTAAATTGGCAAAAATAACGGCTAAAAACTTTTTCAACTAAATTTCACATTTTTTATTTAAATAAATCATAAGTAGAAAGACAAGTTCTTGGAGAGAAGTTGCAAATTAAAGCTGGAAAAAATTTTCCCAGCAAGAATTTGCAGTTAGGAAAAACATACATATGTTTGTGGCACATGGTTGCATTTTTTGTCGACGATAATGTGAATAAACAGGTTCGTCAAATTTAAAAATTTACCAACTTGAGGGATTTTAAAACGAAAAATTTAAGTAAATGCTTGTTTACTTAATTAATTTAGTTAATTCCAATGAATTGAAACGTACTCGGAATGTAATCTCAACCAGAGTCGATATAGGAAACGCGACAGTTAGTGCGGCAAAGAAATTGAAACGTATGTTGAAGAAAGTCGGACTAGCAAGAAATATACATGTAATAATAATAATAATAGATTGGCGCTTACACATATGTTAGTGTTTGGCCGAGCTTCTCCTCCGATTTGTGGCGTGCGCCTTGATGGTGTCACACAAAGCGGAGGAACCTACAGTTTTACGCCGACTCCGAACGGCGATTGTATTTTTATGAGAAGCCGTTTTTCATGGCAGAAATACACTCGGAGGTTTGCCGTTGCCAGCCGAGGGACGACAGCTGTTAAGAAAAAAAAACTTTTTTCTATATTTTTTTGTGATGTTGCTTTGACCAGGGCTTGAACCCAGGTGCTGTGGAGTGGAAGCGCGCACTGCTTACCACTACACCACAGCGGCCGACAATATACATGTAGATCCGGTTTTTTACCCCTCTGAAAGAATTTTAAAAATCTATACAAATTTCCTATGTTTGAAATGCAACCGTGGACACTAGCTTGCAGGGAAACTTGCAAGTTCCTGCAAATTTGCGTTCGTGCAGAAATTTGTAAGTTTCTCTACTTAAGAGAGAATTTGGGAGCATTTTTTCTTACTAACTGATATTTTAAGGGATAATTTTCGCTGGAGTTTCGACGAACAAACCTATTGTTTTCCCAGAGAGTTTTGCTTTACATAGAAACTTGTGCTCTTTTACTTTCATTTTGACGCGTTTCAGTGTTGGATCTTGAAATTCAAGTTGGCCTTCAGTTTTTGGAATTTAAATAATTTCTCAGGAAAAGAGTTAGTTTAAATAAGTCCATATGTGTACATAGTGCTTGAAAATATCCATTTTTCCCTTGCCTTAAAACTTTAAGCGTGGGCAACAATGATGTTTTGTATTAAGGCAGAATTGTACATATATGCGCTATCTGGGAAGACAATACCTGTAACATTTATTCTTGGCAGTATATCCAAACACAAACGCGTGTTAAGCAAACAGTGAAAAAATTTGTTATGTTCTAAGTTTGCGAATAAAACTTCACACTTAAATTTAAGTCATTCATAACAAACATTTAATGAAGAAAATCCCCGTTACGGCCTTCTTTAGAAAAAATATATTCGTTTTAAATAAAAATAAGCGAAATCGGCCCAATTTTATATAACCCTGCCTCCGCGATAAGGCTAGTAGTTATTTCTAACAGATTTTGAATCGCTTAGTCAAAAATGGAAACATATATATTTGAATTTTAAGAAAACAGAAGAAGAAAAGTAAATATCAAAATCGGCTAAAAACTGCTATTTTTTTGCAAAACGGCTAACAAATCGGCTTCCGGCCAAACCGAAATTTCTCCGGCAACACTGGACTTATTACATCCAATTAATGCGAATATTTTTTTCTTCATGATTATATACATTAACTTAAAAAACTACTGTTATACCTGTTTTTGTATTAATTGCGCTGAGTCTGTACAATCCACAAGCAGTTATATTTCCCTCTATAAATTTTAAGTTAGCTCACTTTAGATCTAGGTGTGCGATATACTCTAAATTCAAAAGTTTATCCACTACCCTTATATGAGCATTCCAGCTCATTTGATATGACTTCTAGAACGTAAAAGTCAACAAACATAAGCAATACAATTAAACAGTTAGTAAGATTATCTTTTGTTTTCATATAAAAAAATTTTATATGAGGTTGGGTCTCGACCGAACTAAATCACTTCTTTGCTTAGTTTGGCGTTTGTTTTTGTTGAAATGATAAACGCAATAATTTAAAAAGATATAATATTAAACACATGCATAAAAACTTAGCAATTGCTAAGCCTTTGCTTAGGTTTTATGCATACGAACCAATATTTATATTTACTTGCATTTGATTTATACTTCTCTCAAAAAATTCTGGCTCGAACAAACAATTTATTCCCAAATTTAATTTTATCTCTTTCTTTAAAAACACATGAAAATGAACCGGTCACTCAATTTGAATGGAAAACTGTTTAATAACTCCAATGAAGAAAACCGTGCAAAAGAAAAAATCGTGCAGCATTTATTTTGTGTATGATTATTTCAACGGTTATATAAAAAATATAGCATACTTTCAGGGATAATGAAGAGGCATATGTACCCATACACTTTTTTAAAAAAGTAATTCAAGCTTATTGCTGCTATACAACAAAATAGTACATATAGTGATAAAAACACACACTGGATAAGTTCAGTCGATTACTTAAATCTTCGTTTTAAGTTGCGAAAAAATTGGTCATGGTCACACTTTCAAAGTTGGTGACAGGTAACAAGATCAACGGCAATAAGGTCAATTGACTTTATTTCCCACCCTGGCTGAAATAAAGTCAATTGACATTACTACCTTATCAAAAACGAAATAAAGTCAACAAAAATTTGGAAATAAAGTCATTAACGCTATTTCCTCATTTAAATGGAAATAGCGTCACCAATGCTTAAAGTATGTTGATTCATAGAAAACAATGGTGTTCTTACAATAAACTTTGCCCCGTAAATGTTGTTTTTTAATAGATGAAAAAGGTTATTGCCAAATCCTCAGTGTTGTGATATTAATCCACACACAATCATGAGCTACCACCAATTGATTTTATTAAAACAATTTAAATTACGAATATGTAAAAACACGATGCGAAAAACTAAACGCCTGCGCACAGCTGGAATACGAGAAATATTTGAAGAAAGTATGTAGAAATGATCCATAACTTGCAAAACATGTTTCGTTTCCACAAAAATAAAGCGAACACTATTAAATCGAAGAAACAGTCCATGTCCAAAAACCCCGGAGGAACACTGAAAGAATTCTGTGTTTTAAATTAGCATATTTTGAATAAATTCGGAATGTCTAAGGTGGAAAAGAAACCAACCTTTCTATAAGAAAACAATTATAGAAAAAGAATTTTCTTACACTGTATTCATGTCTCCGCCAGCAATTTGTGACGACATCAGTTAAAAGCAGCTAAGGAGAACGACGACACTTTTATTAGATGGCACATTCAACGAGCCAATGTGCCAACATGCGGGTATAAACAATTATTGATTACTAGAGTGCCAGCCACTGTCGAAATTCGACAGTTCTTCTAGTTTTTAAGACCCTTGCAGAGGTTTTCTAATTTAGCCCGTCGTTTAATTTATAATGTACAAAATTACTTGCCGGAGAATCTCCTGCTTTCGAACTAAACCTTAACTTAAATTTTGTATATCTTTGAATGTCGTTGGCAGGACTGGGAAAATAACCGATACATTCCAGTTTGACGATAAACTTTGATAATTTTATACATATCGATAATTCAATGAATTTCAAGAACACTAAAATCCCTAAACACATCAATAAATATCGATAACTTAATAAATTTCATTAACTTCACAAATTTCGCTAACCCATACATTTTTAAAGATTGATATCTATCCGAAAATTTCGACAACTAATTTTCTGTGTCTATAAATTTTGACAACTCAATTTCAATAATTTTACACGTTGTTATAACTCAATAAATATGGATAACTTGATAAATTTCGGTAACTTGATAATTTTTGATAACTAAAGTTTTTATAGCAGAATTTATTTCAATTCCTTTCGAAAAAGTAAGTGCACCTGGGCCACATTGAAGAAGTGGAACTTACGTTACTTATTTAGAAATTGTGAATAAAACGACAGGGTAGTTAATATAATTTTATAAGCTCAAGGTTATATTTTATCTTTTTTCTCTATTTATCCCTACCCACGCCCGTCGAGAGGGTAAGAAGGGGAATCTTCCCCGGGGTCGGGCCCTTTAAGGGGCCTGAAATATCAGAGCCACAGCTTATTTANGTTTGAATACTTCCAAGTTTTTGGAAAATACTTGAAATATCATATTTATTTATTTTTATTAATTTATTTATTCAAGATTTCAAACACAACAACCATTAGTTTTATTTACAGTGTTTGATAATAAGAAATATTAGCATAGTAAATATAAATACAGATAATATTATGAAGATAGTTAGGAAGAGATGATGAGATTGCAAGGGTGATAACTATATGAAATAAGATATAGAAATATGATAGATTTTGAAATTTATTAAGCAAGGTAACGCAATAGTTCTCTTTTTTGAAATGCAATATGCCCTTGATACTTCTGATCTCCACAGGTAAGATGTTCCAAAGACGGACTGTGGAAACAAAAAATTGACGCTCAGATATGCGTGAGCTGAATTTCATGTGCAGTATTTGTGTGGAGCGCACTGATCGTGTAAGTTTTAATCGTTCATTGAGAATTATGGGTTCCTTATTTACCAAGATCCTATGTAGGAGTGTTAAGCACCTAAACTTTAACAAACCATCTAATGAAATAGTACATACCTTCAAAGCGTATTCGGAAATGTGTTCAAAACGGTTGATGTCGTAAATATAACGTGCAATATTATTGTACACAACATTAAGTTTTTTTTTTACAAACACTGTCACAATTTGCATGAGTTCGCAACCGTAGAGCAAAGCTGGCATCAAATACAACTTTGCTAATAACAATCTTATTTCAACAGGTGTGAAGTGTTGAGTTGTCCATAGTACTCTTAACATTCCATATACTTTGCCTATTGTTGTAAAAATATGCTTGTTCCACGTCAGTGTTCTATTGAATATAACACCAAGGTGTTTGACGGTGTCAACAAATGTAATCACAGATTTGTTTAGAGTTACTTTAGGGTAGTGGTCAAGGTCAAAAGTTTTCTTGTATATAGCAAGGCACTGCGATTTTCTGGGGTTCAAGACTAATCCATTATCATTAGCCCATTCATTTACGAGACACAAATCAGCGTTCAGATTACATATGCAGTTTTCAGTGGCGGCGAATGTACTACTGAGATAGATTTGAACGTCATCTGCATATATATGTACGTTGCTGTGTTTAAGAACATTATGTAGGTCGTTGATATGTAACACGAACAATAAAGGGCCAAGTATAGATCCTTGCGGAACACCTTGGGTTACAGGCAGTAGGTTAGACATGGAACTATCCACACTTACCGCCTGGGATCTTTCAAGGAGGTATGATTTAATTAGATCGATAGCTGGGTTAGAAAAGTTAAACAGGTTTTCAAGTTTCAAACAAAGTAATGTATGGTCGACAGAGTCAAATGCCTTCGAGTGGTCTAAAAGAGTATTCCACTGCTCGCATATGTCGGTTTGTTGAAGAGTGCTCTCTGAGAGCAGGTGTGAGAGTCGAGTAGCGAAAGCGCTGGCTGTCTGTTGTGATTGCAGCTTTTCGACGTTAAGCTTTCCTTGCATATGTGGGCGCACATTTTTTGCTGCACAGAGGCGGGTGCGTATCTTGGCTGCAAGAAGATAGTGGTCCGAGTCGATGTTTGGGCCTCGGAGTGTGCGTACGTCTAAAACACTGGAAGCGTGCCTTCCGTCTATCACAACATGATCGATTTGGTTTCTCGTTTTCGATCCGGAGACAGCCACGTAGCTTGATGGATCTTTTTATGCTTGAACTTAGTACTACATACCACCATGTTTCGGGCCCCGGCGAAGTCGATCAGCCTCAATCCGTTGTCGGACGTTTCGTCGTGGAGGCTGAATTTTCCGACGGTGGTTCCAAAGATCCCTTCCTTGCCCACCCTGGCATTGAAGTCGCCAAGCACGATTTTGATATCATGACGGGGGCAGCGCTCGTATGTGCGCTCCAAGCGCTCATAGAAGATATCCTTGGATGCCTCATCCTTCTCTTCCGTCGGGGCATGGACGCAGATGAGCGAGATGTTGAAGAATCTCGCTTTGACGCGGATTGTGGCTACACGCTCGTCCACCGGGGTGAACGACAGTACTCGGCGACGGAGTCTCTCTCCCACCACAAATCCAACACCGCATTTGCGCTCCTTTACATGGCAGCTGTAGTAGACGTCGCAAGGCCCCAGACATTGCTTGCCTTGCCCCGTCCAACGCATTTCTTGGATGGCGGTGATGTCAGCTTTTGTCCTTACGAGGACATCAACCAGCCGGGCAGAGGCACCTTCCCCATTAAGGGTCCGGACATTCCAGGTGCATGCCCTCAAATCGTAGTCCTTTAAACGTTTGCCGTGGTCGTCATCATAATGGGGGGTCTCATCCGAGGCTTTGCATTGCTTCTTCACTGGAAGTAGTTTTTACGTGGCGGGTCCCAAGCCCA